>NC_048321.1:12096969-12098188 GCF_013100865.1 Trachemys scripta elegans
GGGGGTGCGCTGGGCCGCGAGCCGGTCCGGGGTAGCGGGGGTGGGGGGTGCGCTGGGCCGCGAGCCGGTCCGGGGTAGCGGGGGTGGGGGGTGCGCTGGGCCGCGGGGCCGCGAGCCGGGCCGGGGTTGCGGGCCGGGCCGCCGGGGGGTGCGCTGGGCCGCCGGAGGCCGGCAGTGCTGGGCGGGCCGGGGGTGTCGGGGGGCCAGCCTGGGCCGCGCCTCCTTCCCCCACACTCCCCCTTACCTGCTTCAGGCTTCCCGCGAATTAAATGTTCGCGGGAAGCAGGGGAGGGGGCAGAGACTTTGTGGAGGGGGCGGAGTTGGGGCGGGGCCGGGGCGGGGCCGGGGCCCCGTGGAGTGTCCTCCATTTGGAGGCACAAAATATGGTAACCCTACCCCAGAGGGAATTCAGTCTCCAGGGCACGTGAGCTGCGCCTTATCTTTGTTCTGCCAGAAGCCTCCAGGTGGCGCTGTTACAAATGGCGTAGGGGCCACCTTGGGGCCTATGGTGTGACCCACGGGAATGGGGGACAATGCAAATTACAGCTCCCAGCAGGTCCCGCCCCCTCGAACTACGGGCCCCGCCCCCCCGGACTACAACTCCCGGCGGCCCCGCCCCCACCGAACTACGGGCCCTGCCCCGCCGGACTATAACTCCCGGCGGGCCCCGCCCCGCGAACCCCAGCTCCCAGCAGGCCCCCCCGCCCCACTACAGCTCTCGCCGGGCCCCTCCCACAGAACTACAGCTCCCGGCAGGCCCCGCCCCCAGACTACAGCTCCCGGCACGCCCCGCGGCTCCCATCGGGCTTTGCGGCAGCGGCTGGCGCTCCGGCTGTTCGGGTCCCGGCATGGAGCGGGGCGGACCCGCGCTGGAGCTGAAGCTCTGGGCGGCCCAGGAGATGGGGCTGCCCCCCGCGAAGGTGCCCCCCGACGGGGCCTTCCGCCGGTGAGAGCCCCGGGCCCCCCAGCGCGGGATCCCCCTGGCTCCCCCCCTGCTCCCCGGGACTTCCCCCGTCTCCTGTTCCCCGGGTTCCCGTTTCCCTCCTTGTCCTCCCCGGGCTCCTGCGGCTCCCTCCCCCGGCCCCTTTCCCCTGCTCCCTCGGGGTCCCCGCTTTGGGGGGCGGCCTCGCTCCTTTCTCCTTGGACCCCCCTTGTCCCCTCTTCTTGGTACCGCCCTCCCTCCCTGCCCTAGCCCCCCCCGCCTATAATACTCCCCCCC
>NC_048321.1:12098262-12140532 GCF_013100865.1 Trachemys scripta elegans
CCGGGCCCCCCCCCCCCCCCCCCCCCCCGCGCTCTCTCCCAGAAAAGGGCCTGCCAGCCCCGGAGATGTTACCCCCGAGCCCTGTGAGGTTACCCGGATGAGCCAGGCCTGGTGGGGGGAGGGAAGGAAAAGGGGCAGGGACAGGGAGGGATATACAGCCCTGAAGCGAGGGCCTCCCATGCTCCTTGTAGAGGTTTCCAGTCATGTCCCCCTGGGCTGACGCTGTCGCTCTGTATCCCCAGGATGTGCTCAGGCCAGTGTGCGGAGATCTGGAGATACGTCACCCGGCATGTGCACCACCAGAGGTGAGAGGAATGGGGCGTGGGGTCTTTCCCCTCAAAGGGCCGCTGGCTCCCACCTGGCCCTACAGCGGGGGACTGGCTGGCTCAGGGAGGCAGGGAATGGGACCTTCTGATTTTCAGATCTCTTCCTAGAGCCAGGGGTAGAACCCAGGAGTCCTGGCTCCCGGTCCCCCTGCTCTAACCACTGGACCCCACTCCCCTCCCAGAGCCATTGCTGTTTCTGCAGTAGATTCACCCCTCTCTCTTTCCTCACAGGAATGTGAAGAAGATCCGAGGGAACTTGCTGTGGTATCCTTTCCTCGTTCCCCTCTGCCCTTGGGGACTTCTTATTATGGGCAACTTTCTCACCAAGGAGCCCATCCAGCCCAATGTCCCACCCCGTCCCTGCCCCCTAGATAAAGCCCTGTGCCCATCCAGCCCGGTGTCCCTGTTCCCCTATAGCAGTGGGGAGCGGGTTTAATTTCCTTGTTGACCCTTGGCTGGCGTCTGTCTCCTGGCCTTGGACCCCCCAGCCTGGTAGCTCCAACCTCTCCCTGACGTCTGTGCGTTCAGGCCTCTGTCGCTCTCCACGTTCAGCCTCCTTTACTCAGGCCTTGCCTCAGGTACCAGCATCTGGAGGAGGCAGAGGTGAGGGGGCCGGTGGAGACTGCTGGTTGAATGGGGTATGGGGCAGGTGTGGATAGGGGCGTGTGGGTGAGGGCTGTCAGTGGGATGGGACACGACGAGTGTTATGGGTGGGACTGGGTGATGCTGTGCGGTGTGGTGGGTGGGGGCGGTGGGAAGGGGATGGTAATCTGGATTTGGAAGGGCGGGGGGGGGGATTGGGGTGCTGTGGGGTGAGCAGGATGCCTGGGTCTATAGCAGTGGGTGGATGGGGGGCACACTCAGAGGTGGGGCTGTCCAGGAGAAGCCCCACCCCCAGTCGGTGTCTTCCCCTCCTCACAGGGAAAGCCCAGCAGGTCGGAACCGGAGCAGGAGCGATGCCAACAGCTGGCCCAGGGCGTGGCCCGCCTGCGTGGGGAGCTGCAGCTGTTGGACCTGCAGATGGAGACGGCCCAGCGCGAGGTCATGGCTGACGGTAAGGGGGGAGCCCCAAGGATCTGTGGCGTCAGCATAGTGTGTGCCCCCAACGTTCTACCCCAGCCCATCACTCTGGGGGTAGGGGGCACAAAGTCCACCCCAGTCCTCCTATCTGTTCTCCCTCAGCACACAGTGGGACCGTCCCCCTGCAGCCCAGATCCATTTCCCCTCACTTCTTCCTGGGGGGCAGGATTGTTCCCCTACCCTGCCCTCCTTGGGGGCACCATCTCCCCACGTGGTCTCTTCCCCAGCCGCAAGGTTCCCGTGGCCCATGGGGCTGCTGCTTTTTTTCCCCCATGCTCCCTCCCCAGACAATTGCCTGTGGGATTCACACCCATCACCTCAGGATTCCTGGGTTCTGTCTTCTACTCTGGGAGCAGGGGAGGGGGAGAGGCTGGGAGCCAGGACTCCTGGGTTCTATCCCCAGTTCTGGGAGGGGAGTGGGGCCTAGCGGTTAGCGTCTGGGGCTCGGGGTGGGGTTTCCCTGACGCTCTTTCTCCTCTCACCCCACAGAGGTCTCCCTGGAGGCGACCCAGGAGCGGATCCGCGACGCCCAGCGCCGCTCCCTGCTGCTCAAGGCCTATGCGGTCCGCACGGCCAAGGAGCGCCAGCAGCTGCAGGCCAGTGTAACACAGCTGGAGGGGCGGCTGGAGCAGCTGCAGGACATCAGCAGGTGTGTGGGGGGTGATTCCATCCTTAGCATGGGGTCCCCACGGCGCCTGGTCACATCCCCCAGAATCCTTTGCTCCCAAAGCACTACCCAGTGAACATCTCTGCTGGGTAGTAACTCCCAGAATCCTTTGCTTCTTGGGAGGGGAGTCCCATGGCGTGTGGCATTAGGGATAGGGGACTGACTGCCCATCCTGGGTAGCGTCTCTCTGGATCCTTTGCTCCATGGCAGAGTCCCACTGAGGATGGGGCCTGGATTGGGGTGAGGGTGCGGGGATGTCCTGAACTATGCTTCGTCCTTCCCCCACCCCATTTTCATGGCCTCCTCTGGTCTCTGCAGAAAGGCCAAGGTGGAGCTGATGGTGGGAGGGAAGGTGCCTGACCTCGGACTTGCTGGCATGGAGCCTGAAGTACTGGTGAGTGGGGAGGGGACAGTGGGTAGATTCCCGGGTGGGCGGAGAGGAATTTGGGAATCCTGCTCCCTTGTGCTAGTTGGGGATGGTGATCTGGGGATCCCAGTCCTGGGATCTTGAGGGGATCTGGAGATCCCAAGGCAGGATCTAGTGACACAGGGTACCCGGTGATCTGAGCCCTGTGAATGCCAGCATGGGGCTCTGGTGATCTCACCGTGGGATCTGGTGGGGTTTAGTTGGGGAGGAGGAGCGAATCGGACTGATCCTGGTGCCGGGACCCGGGGGGAGTCTGTCGGGTCATTGGCAATCAGGTCTTGGGATCCTGAGGGATCTCACTGAGCCTGGTGCCTGGATCCCAATAAAGGGGGAGGATCCAGTAGATCCTGGTGATTCCACCAGTGATTCCTGGTGATCTGCAGCTTTCTTGAGGGCCGTCGTCTCCTCCCCACCCCGGGAACCCGTCCAAGTGTCTGTCCGTCTCTCCGCAGCGGGACGTGCGGACGGCCTGCCAGCTGCGCTTCCACTTCCTGAAGTCGCTCTTCGAGCACAGCACATCTGGGGCCCTCCCGTAAGACCCTGCGAGCTCCCCTGCCCTCCCCTTCCCCTCCGCCGCTCTGTTTCTGACCCGCCCCATGTGTGTGTCTCTCAGCAGCGGGACAAGCGAGGAGCTGCTGGACGCATCCTACCAGCACTGGTTGAGCACGGTGGAGGTAATGGGGGAGGGAGGCACAATAGTGTAGGGACCCTGGGGACGGCTCGTATGGTGCAGAGATGCAGCCACCTCTGAGCTGGGAACAGCTGCACATAACGCTGCACTGGGTCAGCTCACCTGGTGCTAAGGTGCAGCCACCTCTGGGAGGGGCAGCTGGGCGCCCCTTAGCGCCGGGCATTGGGGCAGCCCTGACTGCTGGGGGATCCCCCCCACCCTGCTCCCTGCAGCACAGCGCCCCCAGTGCCGGGCTGGGGCATCGGGGCCAGCCCTGACTGCCCCGGGAGAGCCCCCTGCCCTGCTCCCTTCAGCACAGCGCCCCCTAGCACCGCACTGGGGTATTGGAGCCAGCCCTGATGGAGGGTGTAGCATCCCTGCTCCGCTGTGGCTCATCCCACCTCTCTGCCCAGCAGGACATCGTGGGTTCCCACCCTCCCAACCACGTCCTGGCAGCCCTGGAGCACCTGGCCCTGGAAAACACCCTGCAGATGCAAGAGCTCACCAGCCGCATTGACATTCCCTGTGACGTAGAGGCGCTCAAGTGGGTACCACTAATGGGGTGGCAGTGTGGGTGCATGGTGCTGTACGGAACCGTTGCCCCCCAGTGGTGGTGACCTGTTTTTGGGCGGGGCAGAGTCAGAGCTCAAGAGAACAACAAGAAGTCTGATGGCACCTTAAAGACTAACAGATTTATTTGGGCATAAGCTTTTAGTGGGTAAAAACCTCACTTCTTCAGAGCTCAGGAGAAGGGCTGCTGTGGGCCTTTGGCCCCCTGGTGGTGGCAGTTTGTACTGCAGGGGGCAGAGTCAGGGCTCTGGGGGGCTGTCACCCCAGCGGTGCTGCAGTGACCCATGGCACCAGTGCGGGTGCCTGTACCTCTGCCCTCTGGCCTGCAGGTTCCGCTACGAGAGCGCCCGCCTGGAAGACCTGGCGGGGCCGCCAGCAGCCCTGCCCTCGGTCCGGGGCCTCATACAGGTGAGTGGGGACATGGGGAGGGGCAGGCGGGGCTGGGCAGTCCCAGCAGCTAAGATATAGCGTGGTGGGAGGGGTGGCACATCTGGGGGCTGGAGGTTCCGGGGGCTGGGATATAGCAGGGGAGGGGACTGTATCTCCGTGCTGGGGGGTCCCAGGGACTGCAGGGGGACCTCAGGGCCATATCTCCGGCTGGGATATAGCAGGGGAGGGGGCAGTGTCCCTTGGCCCCTCCTTACCTGCTCCTTCCCCCTGGCTGCAGGAAGGCTGGAGCAGGTGTGAGGAGCTGTGGGTGCAACAGCTCCCACTACAGGCCCGGGAGCAGCGCGGCACGGCCCAGCTGGCCTCCCTCCTGCAGGAGATGCACCGGCTGCTGGCGGACGGCTCGGAGCGCGCCATCCTCACCAGGTAGCTGCCCCAGGCCTTTGGAGACACCCCGCCCCCTCGGTTCACCCCTGCACAGTTGGTGACCACCCACCCCTGGGAGACCGTCCCCTGCTGGGGAGACTACGCTGTTCCATGGGGTCCCCCTGTGCTGTTGGGGCCCTGTGGTGAGCACCCCCTGCCGAGGAGACATCCCCACCACCCAGGGTCCCTCCTGTACAGTCGGTGACCACCCACCTCTGGGAGAGTGCCCCTTGCTGGGAAGATTCCCTGCCCATGTGGTCCCCCCCGCCCCAGACCTACAGAGTGCGCCCCCTGCTGGTCCCCATCCGCCCGCTGAGCCGGCCTATCCCGCTCGGCCCCCAGGGCAGTGCTGGAGCTGGAGCTGCGGGCTGTGCGGCTGACGGGGCTGCGGGATGGGCTGCACCGGGGCTGCCGGGAGCTGGAGCGGGAGGCGAGTGCCCGCCACGCCGAGTTGCAGGCCTTGCAGAGCAAGCGGCAGCGCATCGTGGACTTCCGCCACCTGGTGGTGAGTATGGGGGGGGGAATCTGGGGGTTAGAGCAGGGCAATCTCTGGACATGGGATCTGCCTGGGGGGTAGGGGGGCAATAGGGCACACGCTAGGATATGGGAGGATTGGCTGGGAAGGGGCCCATGGGTTGGGGGTTCTTGGAGGGGGGGATCCACAGGGTACATGGCTGGCCTAGGGGGAAGGAAGTAGAGGGCATGCATGCTGGGGGCGAATATAGGGGTGTGAGGATGATGGGGGGAAGGGAGGGAGTGGACAAGTTGTGGGAGGATTGGGGTCCCTTCTGGGGGTAAAGGGAGGGATTGCGGGGCTGAATATAGGGGTGCCTTGCTGGCACGGGGGGGAGCAGGGACACTGTCTCGAAGCAACCCCAGGACTGAACCCCCCCCGAATCCACCCAGCGCGAAAAGCAGCAGCACATCCGGGCGCTGATCAAAGGCACCTCCTACATCAAATCCCAGCTCCGCAAGGACCAGGCCGAGGTGAGACACCCCCACCCGCCCGCACTATGGAGGAGGCTGTGGGGTGAGACTGAGGGGCACTGGCAGGGCTGCGGGAGTGGGCCCCAGGATTTGGATGACAGGGAGCTGCTGGTTGGGACTGAGGGGGCATGGCAGGGGGCTGTGGGGTTCAGGGCTGGGAGGGCAGGGGGCTGTGGAGCAGGACTGAGGGGCACTGGCAGGGCAGGGAGCTGTGGGGCTCAGGGCTGGGAGGGCAGGAGGCTGTGGGGCAGGACTGAGGGCTGGGACTGAGGGGCACCAGCATGGTCTCCCCCCACTCTCTCTCAGGTCCAGGCCTTCGTGCAGAGGAAGCTGCTGGGCCCGGAGCAGGACGTGACGCTGGAGTCGCAGCGGCTGCACGGGGGGGTGGAGCGCGAGGTCCGGCAGCTGGGGGCCATCGCCCTCCCCTGCCTGCTGCGCCGCAGCCTCCTGGGGTGAGTCCCCCACCCCCCGCTCTGTCTGAACTGCCCCGTCCCCCCCCCCATCCCCTCTTGGGGTGCCCCAGGGGCTGGATCCCCATATGGGGGGAGCCCCTGGCCTTAGCGGGGAGTACCTTGGATGGAGGGCTGTGCTCCCCATCCCCCACTACTGGACTTGAGGTATGCAGGATTCCTGGGATCTTGTCCCCCCTCCCCCCTGCCTGTGCCCCATTGAAACGGGGCTCAGACCCGCCCTGAGATCTGCAGGTTCGAGGGGGTAGGTGCCCGCAGAGCAGTACTGATACTTTGCTTCTCTGCCCCATGCTGGGGGCGCCGGTCCTCTGCGAGGAGCATCAGTACTTGGGCAGTGGTATTAATGCTGCAGTAGCGGCATCGAGACAAGCAGGAGTGTTGGTGCTGGGGAATACTAATGAAAACCCGGTGTTCTCTGGGAGGACAGCTAATACCCTGAGAATGGGGCAGGGGCTTTAATACTCTAGTGGGAGCACGAATACTCCCTCCAGGGTAATAATACTCTGAGAGCATCGGTACCCGACATCTGGGGTGGGAGGATTAATACTTTCTGGGCTGATAATGCTCTAGGAGCATCAGAAACCTATAGCGGTGAGAGGAGCATTGATACTCTCTGAGGTATTAATACTCTGCACTGGTACCTGCTCTCCTGGGGATACCAATGCTGTACTACACTGGCAGGCGGCTGTGACGACGGGGCCCCGCAGCCCTTCCCGGGGAGCAGGGGGGGAGGTGGGCTGGGGTTCCTGGTGAGGATGGGGGGTGCTGGAGGATGGGGGGTTCAGGGGCTGGTCCTTGGCTGCGCTGACCCAGTCGTCCCCCGCCTCCAGGTCCCAGCAGGTCCCGGCCCACGAGCTCTCCATCCATAGGCTGGGCCGGATGGCGCTCGCCCAGAACCGGGCCTTCATCACTGTGTGCCAGGCTTCCGGCTTCCCTCTCTACAAGGTGAGACACACACTTGGTGGAGCAATGGGGCAGGGAGCGGGGAGGTCTCCCCACAAGGGCAGGAGTGAGACCCTCTTCTGGGGGGAGATGGGATGGGGGGCCCTGGAGGAGGGGGTGGGGCAGGAGCACCCCCTAGTATATTCTGCATTAAACCTCCCTAGAGCCCCATGGGGAGTGATCTTGGGGTGGGGGGGGGCAAGGCCCTGTCTCCCCTCACCCCCGTCTCTGTCTGTCTCTGCCCCAGGCCCCGGAGCACCTCCTGCCCCACATGGCTGAGCTGAAGAAGGAGCTGCTGGCCCTGCATGCCCAGCTGGGCTACAAGAGCCAGGCGCTGGCCAGCCTGCAGCAGCGCCAGGGCTCCCCGGGGACCGACGCACAAGGTGAGATCCCCTCCATGGCTCCAGACGGAGAGGGGGACGCCCCCCCCCCCCAGCCTGAGGACCCTTCCCAGGGTCTGCAAGGGGCACCCTCCTGGGGCACGAGCTGGCCTGAGGGGCGGCAGGACCATGGCATCCACCCAACAGCTCAGCACCCCCCCACACACAAAGCCATAACTCCTCCAGGCCTCACTGACGTCTCTTCCCCCAGCCCTGGTGCAGGCCCTGCGGGACCACGACCGGGAGCAGGCCGGAGCCCTGGGGCCGCGGATCCGGCTGGTGACGGAGCAGTGCAGGCAACGTATTGAGCGCTGGCCCGAGGTGCAGGCCGCCATTGACGCCTGGTGAGGAGGCCCCACCCACCTGGTTTATGGGATGTTTTGTTCTCCAGAGCGGAGAGGCTCTGCCCATCCTGTGCTGGGGGTCGGTTCTCCCCTGCCTGGGGTGGGGGCTGTGAGGAAGAAGGGGGCTGGCCCAAGTGGTGGGGGCACAGGAGGGACTGATCGGGGGGGGGGTTGGGGGTTGGGGTGGGAAGGAAGGGGGTGGCCTGGTGCCTCTGGAGAATGGGCGTACCTAGGGAGAGGCCGGGGGGCATGTGCCATGAGGAAGGATGTCGGGGGACAGCGTGTGTGCGAGGGGGGTAAGGGTGGAGGTGGGGGTGTCTAGGCTGGGGAGGAGCTGTGGGGGGCGGAGCCGAAGGGGCCATCTCACTGCTCCCCGCTCTCTTCCCCTCCCTGTCTGCAGGTGGGAGCAGCCGGGGCAGTTTGCCCTGCCTGCGGAGCACCGCCTGGGCCTCACCTTGCAGCAGTGGCTGGAGCGCTGGACCCTGGCCCTCAAGACCCTCCAGCAGCAGCAGCACAGCTGGGCCTGATGGCCCCGTCCTGCCTGGGAGGGGCTAGGGGAGCCCCGCCCCCAAAGGGGTGCAGTTGTAGGTAGCCACACCCATGTTAGGGAAGGAGTGCGGGTGGGACACGCCTCTATGGGGTGGAGTTTTTGGGGGCCTAGCCCAGTCCAGCTGTCCCCTCTTGCACAAGGTGGGGGGGTCAGTGTTAAGGGGGTGACCAGATGCTGGCAGTGGGAGGGTTGGTGGGGCTGAGCGGAGGTGGGGGAGCGGCTGTCAGGTGTGGGGGGGATCCCAGATGGGTTTTGTGGCATTCTGTAATTCACAATGTTCTGAATAAACTGACTAAATTCACATTCAGGTCCGTGGCAGGGACTGGGCCACGGGGCCTTTCCCCTCTGGGGTGCGCCAGCTCCCGTCTGCCCCAGGGCAGGGACTGGCTGGCTCAGGTGCATGGGGAATGGTCCCCTGCTAGGGGGCACCAGCTCTGTCTGGCTGCTCCAGGCCAGCTGGGCCTGTGGTTCCGCCTGGACCCTCCCACCCTCCCTCAGGCCTTGCCCAAGGGGCCAGTAAAGACAGCCCTGTCCCGAGCGCCTGAGCCCTGGGGTTTATTCCTGGGCTGACGAAGCAACAGCCCCGTCTGCGTCTTCCTGGCCTGTCCTACCCGGCGCAGCCCCCGTTGGGGCAGGCAGGGATCCCGCCCCTGAGCTCGCTGCCCTGGCTGGAGCATCCCCTGCTTGGCAGAACCACCTCTGAAGCCTTTGGAGGGGTGGCTATGGACGGCTATGTCCTTGTCCCTCTTCCATGGAGAAACGGAGGGATGGAACAGGGAGAGGTGAGTGGCTTAAACCCAGGAGTCCTGGCTCCCAGACCCACCCCCTCCCGCTTCCTGTTGGAAATCAAGTGGGAGGAAGCTTTGCTGGGGGAGCACCCAGCTAGGAAGTGGGGGTAGACCGCACCTATCGCCGGGGGGGCAGTGGCCTCTCTCAGGTTGGTTCCTCTGGCTCCCTCAGCCTGGGCCCTCGGAGCATCCCAGAGCCAGCCACCTCTTGCCTCCTGGGTGATTTGTGGGGGAAAGGAGGATGCCAGCCCTCTACCTAGTGGTTCCCAGCCTTTCAGTGTGGGCGGGCGCCGGACGACCAGCCGCCGAAATGCCGCCGAGAAGCAGTGTCATCGAGAAGCTTCGCAGCGACGTTTCGGCAGCTACGCTTCTTGGCGGCTGCTTGTCCGGCGGCCGCACTCCTCAACTGTGTGGCGCTCCCTTGTCAGTAGGCGGGCGCACACAAATGCCCTGGCGGGCGCTATGGTACCCACAAGCACTGTTGGGGACCACTGGCTCTACCCTTCCCCTGGGAGCAGACGGGGGCCTGGAGTCCCCTCCGCTGATTGGGGGCTGGGGGGATATGGGCTCCCGCTGCCCCGCGCTGGCTGACAGTATCTGCAGGCTCTAGGCCGATCCCTAGAAAACAGCCTGTGACAATGCGGTTGTGGTGGAACCCAACTGAGAGTGCCAACTCAGGACAAATTGCTCAAACAGCCCAAGGCTGGGGTTTTTTCCACCTCTAAAGCAAACCAAACTCGCCAGACTAGGAGGACTTCGGTCTCACCCCACTGGCTAACCGCAAGTCTCACAAGCAATCTCCTTAGACACTCCAGTTTCCCAGTATTACCACCCGTGCCACTCGTTATGGGGACAAATGAAAACCAATACCCCAGTAACAGAAAAAGGTTCTCCTGATCCCAAAGGACCAAGCCTCAGACCCAGGTCAATATACTAATCAGATCTTACCCACAAATCACGCTGTTGCCAATCCTTTAGAATCTAAAATCTCCGGCTGAGCACTTCTCCTCCCCAGCTCCAGCTGCTCTGCTCCGACGGCGCAGGGTCCGGAGGCACGGGGGCTGCCCGAAGCCGGTAGCGCTGGCTCGGGCAGCGTGGCTCTTAAACAGAGCCGAAGTCTGAGTCCGGGGAGGAGCAGAGCAGCTGCAGGAGAGGAAGTGCCTGGTCGGTATTTTTCCCGGACATGTTCGGCTTTTTGGCAATTCCCCCCGGATGGCGGTTTGATTGCCGAAAAGCCGGACATGTCCGGGGAAAAAATGGACGTATGGTAACCCTACCCAACAAGCTGGCCAGACACAGCCACTTGGTTATAGGGTTGCTCAACTTTCTTAACAGCTCTTACTCCATCGGAGACCTTCTCAAAGCTACCCACACTGGATCTTTCGAAAGGAAAGTCAGTGGATCAATTCACAACAGAACATTTCTGGCTGTTAGGAACTGAAACTTCCTTGATTAAATCACTCTCACACCCTTCAGTTTCAGGGAACTGCTTGCACAGATTACCATGAGGATTCCTTTCCCCAGGAGCTTTTCTAAGCAGCAAATCACCCCTCACAGAAATTTTGCCCTTACCCTCTTCACCTAGGGCTTGCTCTAAAGGAACACTTTCCTGAGCAACAACAGACTTTTTCTGGGTCTTACTTACATCCAGGATCACCTTTGGTCCATCAGGCAGATTTCTACACAATCCCCTTTCAGGCAAACCCATAGACTTCCTAGATAAAAGGTTAGAAACATTTCCCTTCCCTTTACCACACACAAGTTCAGGAATCCTTTCCTTCTTGCTACAAGTTTCCACACCATCAGAAGGTAACACAACCAAATCACCTTCATGCTCTCCTTGTGCCCTGGCTAGGGTATTATCCGGATTAGACAGAGTTGCTACACCCTTTACCAACCACACACTAGCAATAGGCAAAATATAAGCACCAGAATTGTCTGGTCTCTGGGATTTTGCTAAGACACTAACTGGATGCAACCTAGTTACAGTGCCATTCTCCCCAGCAGATACAGACTTAGGACCATTCCTTTCCTGGGCTTTAGTTGAATTCAGAACCAATTCTGAGACAACTTCACTATTCTCAACCATCACAGGCTGAAAGGCACCTTCTGTCTGCTCCACAGACAAAGAGCTGGCAACACCTTTTTTACCAGACACACAGCTCGGGATTTCATTTCCCTCGTCCCAGCACACAGGGCTGTTCACAGACAACTGCTTGGAGACTGAGGTAGCTTCCTCCGTAGGCAAGTCAATACCCCTGTCAGATACAGGCACATTTCCTTCACTATCACTATTCTCCACACATGAAACAGGTAAGGTATAGGGACATTCATCCTCCACTATCCCTGCCTTCCCAAACTGCTGACTAGACAAAGCCATCAGCTCACAAGGCTGCCTTGGCTCCTCGAAACTTTTCCTGCCTTCCTCTCCTTTGTCCCAGCACACAGGGCTGATCACAGACTAAGACTGGGAGAGTGGGGCAGCTTCCTTACCAGGCACCTTGCCACTCCCAACAGAGAAACTGCTCTTACTACACTGAGCCACTGCCAGCAAATCAGTTACCCTTTTCAGGTTCACTTTTACAAGCTGTACTAGCCACCAATGCATCACCCATCAAAAATCCCCCCTTTCCTTCCTCAGTTAAGGCTTCCACCTGACCATCCACTTTAATCTGCTCCAGAGAAACATTTTCCTGCCCAATGAGATTTTGCTGCTCTTGATTTAACTCCAGATTCACTTCTGAGACACTAGACCGACATTCAGAAACTTCATTTACAGACAAATAGCTCTTCTCAGACAAACCTTTGGAGCAACCCTCCCCAGGCAAATCATTGCCCACAATAGACACAGGTTTAAGATTATTCCTGTCCTGTGACTGACTACCTGGACTGAACAAAGCTTTAACATTTTCCCCAATCAAAAGATCCTGAGGCAATAACTTTTTTACACCAGCTATAACGTCATGCTGAGCCCCATTCCATTCAAGGTGGATTCTGGCTAAAGGCACACGGACAGTAAACTCATAGAAGACTACAACATTCACACTCTGATTTGGTAAATAATCTTCCTCTGTGACAAGATCTGCTTTAACCAGAGTGATGTTAGAAACCATAATTTGCCCTAAACAGCTTTTACTATTGACTTTTACATTCTCTGTGAATTTTTCATTACCACTCCCATACAGAGCATTGGCACAAGTAATGGAGCCACTCTTTACTGAACACACAGTAAAAGCATTTACATAAAAGGTGGCAGAATTGGGGTACATTTGGTTACACCCAGACAACTGCTCTGAGTTATACAACATACCAACATTGTTATCAACTGGACTTTCCAGAGGATACAATTTCTGCTTTTCTTCCCTTGCTTTTTTGACTTGGAGCTGAAATCTTTGCACTTTTGCCTCAGCTTCTAGTTCCTGCAATCGAATTTCTGCCAGTCTTTGTTCATGCTCAAGTTGCAGTTTACTTGCTGCCTTTTGCATTTCAATTGCTTCTGTCTTCTGATCACTGGCCATTAACAGATCTCTCAGTTCTTGATTTGTAGCTTTCTTTCTAAAGCGTATCCCCTTTTCTGAACACAAATCTTTCAGGGCGTTTTTGTCAAGGCCCTCATATGCTCTTTGCTCACCCATTGCAACTGTTCTTTAACCAACCAAACTCTCAATCCCAAAATTCAAATTTGGATAATGTGGGGTTTTGACCCAAAGCTTAATTGACCTGGTTCTGTGGATCCAAGCACGACTACGCCACTGTGACAATGCGGTTCTGGCGGAACCCAACTGAGAGTGCCAAATTGCTCAAACAGGGCAGTTACAGCCCAAGGCTGGGGGTTTTTCCACCTCTAAGGCAAACCAAACCAGTCAGACTAGGAGGACTTTGGTCTCACCCCACTGGCTAACCGCAAGTCTCACAAGCAATCTCCTTAGGCTACATCTACACTACAGGGGGCAGTCGATTTAAGATACGCAAATTCAGCTACGTGAATAGCGTAGCTGAATTCGACGTATCGCAGCCGACTTACCCCGCTGTGAGGACGGCGGCAAAATCGACCTCTGCTGCTTCCTGTCGACGGCGCTTACTCCCACCTCCGCTGGTGGAGTAAGAGCGTCAATTCGGGGATCGATTGTCGTGTCCCGATGGGACGCGATAAATTGATCCCCGAGAGGTCGATTTCTACCCGCCGATTCAGGCAGGTAGTGTAGACCCAGCCTCAGACACTCCAGTTTCCCAGTATTACCACCAGTGCCACTCGTTATGGGGACAAATGGTTATGAAAACCAATACCCCAGTAAAAGAAAAAGGTTCTCCTGATCCCAAAGGACCAAGCCCCAGACCCAGGTCAATATACAAATCAGATGTTACCCACAAATCACGCTGTTGCCAATCCTTTAGAATCTAAAATCTAAAGGTTTATTCATAAAAGGAAAAAGATAGAGATGAGAGTTAGAATTGGTTAAATGGAATCAATTGCATACAGCAATGGCAAAGTTCTTGGTTCAGGCTTGCAGCAGGGATAGAATAAACTGGAGGTTCAAATCAAGTCTCTGGAATACATCCCCCACTGGGATGGGTCATTCAGTCCTTTGTTCAGAGCTTTAGTTTGTAGCAAAGTTCCTCCAGAGGTAAGAAGCAGGATTGAAGACAAGATGGAGATGAGGCATCAGCCTTATATAGTCTTTTCCAGGTGTAAGAACACCTCTTTGTTCTTACTGTGGAAAATTACAGCAAAATGGAGTCTGGAGTCACATGGGCAAGTTCCTGCATACTTTGCTGAGTCTCAAGGCATATTTGCCTTCTCTCAATGGGTCCATTGTATAGCTGATGGTCCTTAATGGGCCATCAAGCAGGCTAGACAGAGCTAATCCCAGCTTGTCTGGGATGTCAGCCAGCAGCATAGCATAAGTTTGAAATACATACAGTATAGAGCCAATATTCATAATTTCAACTACAAAATTGATACACACATATAGACAACATAATTATAACCAGTAAACCATAACCTTGTCTTAGACACCCCCTTTCACCCCCTTTATACAAGATTTGGTGCCACTATAGGACCTTGGTTGCAACAATGATCTATATGGTCCCAGATTATATCAATAACATCACACAGCCCCAACAAAGCCCTGCAGCACCCTGCAAATCAGACAATTCCCCTGGGCGTGGCCAAGATGCCGCTAGCCAAGGAGATGACGGGATCCCACTGTCATTGCCAAGGCTGCTAATTGCCCTCAGCCCAGTCATGGCCTGGCTGGTTAAAACACCCTCTGTCCGGACGGTGCTTAAAGTGGCCGGAGAACCGGGTCCGGGGGATCTAGCATCCTCCGGGTGCAGCAGCTTTCGTCCAACAGGCCTTTCAGTATTCAGGACTATTGATCTGTACAACAGCAGCACCCAAAGACACCGGGGCAGAATCAAGGCCCCCGTTGTGCTGGGGGCTGCACAGACACAGAGCCAGGCCCTGCCCCAGCTGAGATCAGGGCCCTGTTGGGCCAGATGCAGCGAGAGACAGACCCTGCCCCAAAGAGTTTACAGGCTCCATGCCCGAAAAGTTGGGAGGAGAAACAGAGGCCCAGTGTCACACAGCAGCACTGAGAATAGAACCTAGGAGTCCTGGCTCCTCTACTCTAACCAGTAGCCCCCACTCCCCTCCCAGAGCCTCGATAGAACCCAGGTGTCCTGGCTCCCAAAAAGGGCAGGAGTGGGGTCTAGAGGTTAGAGGAAGGGAAGCTGGGCGTCAGGACTGCTGGGTTCCATTCCCAGCTCTGGGGTTAGAGTGGGGTCTGGTATGTTAGCACAGCTGGGGCTGGGAACCAGGAGTCCTGGGTTCTTCCCATCCCCCCCTTAACCATCTCACACAGCAGGATGGGGCTGGGCAGGAAGTGGTGATGGGGTGAAAACTACCAAGAAATGCAAATCTTCGAAGGGGCCTGTGCCAGGAACCGGGTGGTGCAGAAACCACGGCCCCCTCCCCACCTCTTATCCCCCATTGGCTGGCATTGGATCGTGCCCCCTATGAGCCCTGGGGGACAGAGAATAGCCACAGTGCAGGGTGGCCTGGCCGCACCCCCAATTTGCTCGCTACGGGCCCTGGGGGGCAGAGAATAGACACGGTCCTGGGCACTGCATCCAACTGAAGTGTTAAGTGTCACAGTGACCCAAGGTGTGTGTATAGGGGCGGGTGTTGGTGTGTGTGTGTGTGTGTATGGATTTATGCACGTGTTTCTGTATGTCTCGGGTTCTGCAGGGATTGTGTCTGGATGGGTGTTTGTGTAGCTGTGGGGGGGATATGTGTGTGTGTGGCTGTGCAGGTGTGTGTGTTCATGAGGCTGGATTTGTGCATGTGTTTGCATCTGTTAGCGGTTGTGTTAGTGTGTCACTGGATTTGTGCAGGTGTTTGTGTATGTTAGTAATAATGTGTGTGTGGCTGGATTCATGCATGTGTTTGTGTATGTTTGCAATTGTTTGTGTGTGTGTCCATGCTCTGCTGCCCTCTGCCTGCAGCAGCAACAACTGCTTCCCCATGTGTCACAGCCCCCATACCGTCAATTCTGGTGGCGATTCCACCATCCTACAAGGGCTGGCTAGCCTGATCCTTCGCAGTGGCATAGCCAGGTTCTAACATGAGGGGGAGCAAACACATTAAAAAAAGGCACCACCCGACATATATAATTACTAATTACATACGTTTAAATTTGTTATACATATTTATTTGTACTTAAAATAAAAACACTTTCTGACCTTTCCTTGCTCATCCCTCCCATCTTCCATTCCTTGTAGGCGTTCTCCAATCACCTGTTTGAGATGCTTGCTCATCCAGCTTGGTCTGCAACTCTTCCTTACGAATATTTCCCCCTTGCTTGGGACGTAGGCTTAAGAGAGCTTCTGCAGCTTTGATTTAAAGTAATTCCGAGCCACCTCCACCTTCAGATCCTTGAGTTCTTCAGTCCAGTCTGCTTGGTGGTTCCCTACCTAATTCCCTTCGCTTTTTAAAGTTTGCCCCTTTGAAATCACGGCCCCTAGTTGCAGAGCTCTTTTTGTTTATCCTTCCATTTAATTTAAACAGAATTAGCTCATGATCACTCGAGCCAAGGTTGTCCCCTACAACCAGCTCTTCTCTGAGGTCCTCACTGCTCACCAAAGCCAATTCTAAATGGCTCCACCTCTTGTTGATTCAGTGCCTATTTGATAAAGAAAGCTGTTGCATCCAGGAAAATCTGGGCCCTTCTATTAGTAGGAGCACATGTCCTCCACGCTGTATCTGGGAAGTTAAAGTCTCCCACAATCACACAATTCCGAGCAATATTTTATTTAATTAAAACATTACAAAGGTTTCTCTCCCTCTCCATATCCAGATCAGATCCTGGGGGCTTTAGCACATGCCAGTCACTAGCCCAGGGGAACCCCTCTGGTAGCTTTCTTCCCCCAACTGATTTTGGCCCAGACTCTTTCTTATCCATTCCATTACTTCCCATTTCTGTACAGTCTGCCTCCTCATCAATACACATTGCTACTCCAGTGCATCATTCTCATCTTCGCCCCTTCTTTCACAAACAGCCCCTCGGCCTCGGCGCTGCCTCCCTCGTTTGCAGCTCCCCCACCTTCCACTCCTCCCTGCCCAGGCTGTTTCTGGGAAGCCTTCCAGCAATGACCTTGGTTCTGCTCCACCTCAGGCTTGGATCAGTCTCTCTGGCTGAACTCTAAGGGTATGTCTACACTGCATGATTCCCAGGCCGAACAGATGGACTCATGCTCGCTTAGCTTGAGCTAACGGGTGCAGACGTTTGGCATGGGCAGCAGTTTGGGCTAGCGCCCCTGGTTGCCCACTGGGATCCAAGCTCAGGTGGCTAGGCAGAGCTACACCATCCACAGAACTGTTCTTAACGCTAGATCAGCTTGAGCTAACACGAGTCTCCCCGCTGCAGTGGCTAGATGTGCCCTACACTTCTTGGGGCAGAGACCTGCCGCTAGCCCTTCAGCTCTGTTGGTTACAAAGAGGTTGGGGGTTCAGTGTGTGTCCCCCTCCTAAGCATTGAGCTCAAGGCTGGATGCTGCTAACTGGCAAACTCACAAGGCAAGTGGTACAACTCAATTTGTATTTTTTTATAATTTCAACAGATAAATTGATTTTAAAAAAGCTTAAAAATAAGTTTTCATGGTTGTGCGAAATGATAGGGGGGGAAATGCTTAAAACCATTTTTCTCTTCACAGTTGCAGGAAATTGGGGCGGGGGGGGGGGGGCAGGCAATATTTATTTAACAGCCGGTGCTGACATTCAACAAGTGAAAGCTTCATAAACCGTTAAAACACCCGTTGGCAACATCACCTGTCAAACTATACAAAATGTCAAGAGCCTTAAATCAAACTCTGAGAAGTGATCAAGCTACCTTGCCGGTCAGTTTCAGTTATCAGCAGTGGGGGAGGTTGGGGTCAGTTTGTGCATGTGTGATGAAATCTACAATTACTGACATTTACCGATTTGAGAAAAAAAATTATTTTTTCCTCATGAGCAAGAGCCTAGAAGCATCATGGACAAACATCTCTAGGAAGCTGGTTTTCCTAGTGGCCAGAAAGCCAGAGTCCAGCCCAGCCCAAAGACCAGGTTGAAAATTACTGCTGGGAGAAAACGTGTCTGCAACATTTTTCAACAGCAGAGTGCCACCCCTCCCTCCCTGGGCTGTGGCTGCTGCAAACTCTCACACGTCCTCCCTAGGAAGACTGTAGGAAGGTTTGTCTAACGCCTAGGGTTAAGGGGATCTGCCGGGAGCCTCCGGGAGCCTCTTCCTCCTCATCCCCCGGGAGCCAGGCAACCAGCCGAAGCTGCCTGCAGCCCCGGAGTGAGCGAGCAGGGCTGGGGATGCGGGAGGAGGGCGGTGCGGAGCCGAGAGCAAGCTGGCAGCCGCACGCAAAACCCGGCTCCAGACTTAGAGTCTGGAGCCCAGTGCTTGCTGACAGAAAGACGCAGCTTTTGGAAAATGTCTTCAGGGGAAGCAGCTGCTTCCCCTGCACCCCCCTTAGCTACACTACGGATTCCCTTGGCCCATCTGTGGAGTGTGGTGGGGGCTGCAGCTCACCCCCTGTCGCGCAGGAGGGCGCAGGTGTGGGGCACTGGACTCCGATGCACCTGGAGGGCAGCTCGGGTTGGGTGGGGCTGGGCAGGGCCTGTGGTTTCCGTTCTGCATTGCCTGGTGCTGGACCATTGCACAAGCCCCAGCCATGCCGCACAGTGTGCCCTGAGAGGAAGTCGGGGGTCAAGTAGATGATCCAGCACCAGGGGGAAGAGGATATGTGGTTGAGGGGAGGGATGGCCTTGGGCTGCACTGGGGGAGTGCAGAGCAGAGGTGACACCCCAAAAACCTGCAGCAAAGGGATGGACAGATGGAGGTGGTGGGGTGGATAGAGGAGGCAGCAAGCCTAAAAACTAAAAGGGGAGGGGGGGTCTAGTGGTTGTGTGTGTGGGGGGGGGGGTTGGTGGTCAGAATTGCTGGGTTGTATTCCCAGCCCTGGGAAGAGAGTGGGGTCTAGTGTTTGGAGTGGAGGGGGGAGGGGCGAGCCAGGACTCCTGGGTTCTCTCCCTGGCTCTGACTCTCTCTTGTACAATCCCTTGACAATTACCCAACCCGCCAGCATGTTGGAGCGAGGGGATGGGGTCGGGTTGCAACAGGGCCCAGAGTCCCGTGCCACCCCTTTGTTACTCAACCAGGGGCAGGGTGGGGGATGGCCTGGGAGACCCACTAAGAAAGGTGCTTCTGGTGGGTCTGTGTGTGGGTCACGCTGCCCCCTGCTGGATAGACCGTTCTAGATCAGACCCATGGGCCCCCTTTATCCCAGTCTCAGCCCGGGTCAGCCCCTGGGAGCCCATCCCACTGTTGCCACGGCTATATCTGTTGGTCTCTTGGAAAGGTCCATTCCCATTGGTAGCTGTCCAGTGGCAGTGAGTTCCACGGGCCTCGGCACATGCTGTGCGGAGCAGGAGGTCCTTGTGTGTTGGGAGCAGTGGGAGTGAACTGTGTGTGGTTGTGTCTCTGAGCACGATTGTGAATATTCTGGTGTGTGGGGGTGTGATTGTGTGTGTGGCTGGGGGTGTGATTGTTTCTCTTTGAGGGGTGGGCTAATGTGTGCCCCAAGTGTGCCGTATGTGAGTGTCTGGGATTGTGTGAGTCGCTTTGTGCATCAGCATGTGTGACTGGCTGTGTGGAGTTGTGGATTTGTGTGTGGTAGTTGTGGTCTGTGTGTGTGTGTGTGTGTGTGTGTGTGTGTCACCTGCTGCAGGATACAAAGTCATGCAAAAGCATTTCCTACCAGTTAGCCCAGCAACACACTGACACTGATACAAACACAGTGTCACACACCACACACACACACACACACACACACAGAGCAGGGCTCAACCCCTCCAGCAGTGGGCAGCAGGGACACACACATCTCCCTAGGGCCAGCTTGGATGAGTTCTCATCACAACCCAGCACGGTGCCCCACACGGGTTTTGAGCAGGAGGTTGGACTAGATGACCTCCTGAGGTCCTTTCCAACCCTGATATTCTATGATTCTAAGTAACACTGTATGAAGAGGATTTATTGTTGTCCACTTAAATATTCATGACAGCTTATAAGCAGCATAATACATAAAACATTATTGAGGCATGCAAATTACACAAATACTGCATTTGAAACTGCCTGCTTGTTTTAGGGAGATAACTAATTTCTTACCCTGAGTACAGAGACAAATACAATTTCAAAGGATTGTTGCTTGGGATGCGCTGATTCAGAATGATGGTTCCCATAATGGAAGAGGCACATCTTTTTAACAGGGTCACCACGGAACCCCATTTCTTAGTGTGCAAGCCATCGTTATTGGGAAGTCCTTTGCTGGCAACATTTACAACGCTGACTCACAGTCCTCTTCTAAGGGCTTGATCTTGTTTTACTGAAGTCAGTGGGAGTTTTACCACTTGTTTTCTTGGATCTGGACTGGTTCCATACTGGAACTCCTGGAACAGTCCTCCCTCCTCTGTGTGATCTCATCCTGCTCCCTGCGTGACAACAGGAATATTTTCACAAGGGGAAAGGAATGGAACAATTCTCTCCTGTGGGGACACCGATGAGAAACACTGACAAAAAGCCCGCACTTCCGTAACGCATGAAAACCAGCCTCTTCAAAATCTTATGAAACAACAGTAGAGTAGAAATGAAAAAAGGAACTGCCAAAATACGTAAAGCCTTATCACGAAAAGAAAACAGACACAGTAATAGAAAACAACACAGCTGAATGTTACGAGCACTGACACAGCACATGGTTTGTTTGTTTGGTTTTTTTTCTGTTTTTTGAACCAGCATGTTCTCCCCAAAGGGAAATACACCATACCTGGAAGTACTGCAATACCAGGCTGATGCATGGAGTGGATGGAGCAAGCTCCTATTCCATCTCCCTGTTGCAAAAGTCCATTTAATATAAAGTTCTTACATCAAGAAGATATCAGATATTAAACTGATAAGAACAGATATAACTTATTGAATTTTTTCACTTCAAGGTCCTAGAAACACAGACAAGGTTTTCATCTCAAGGCCAAAAGACCAAAAACATCAAGACAATTGATCACGGCCTTGGATAGACCAATAGACTACTGACACCTGACCGGAGCCGAGAAGCGATACCTTTCCTCGGAACAGCGCGCTCCCCTCGCGCTCCCATTGTTTTCTATATCACCAGGACCTGCTTTCATACCTTTGTAGCTAAGGGTACGTCTATACTTACCGCCGGGTCTGGCGGTAAGCAATCGATCTTCTGGGATCGATTTGTCGCGTCTTGTCTAGATGCGATAAATGGATCCCGGATCGATCCCGGAAGTGCTTGCAGTCAACACCGGTACTCCTGCTCCGCGAGAGGAGTACACGGAGTCGACGGGGGAGCCTGCCTGCTGCGTGTGGACCCGCGGTAAGTTCGAACTAAGATACTTTGACTTCAGCTATGTTATTCACGAAGCTGAAGTTGCGTATCTTAGTTCGAAGTGGGAGGTTAGTGTGGACCAGCCCTAAGTGGCAATCGCTGCCCGAAGTGACTCCGATACACTCACTCAAAGCACCAACTCTCCACACCGAGAATTCTGCTCCCACACAGAGAATTCTCTCCGCCCGCTTCCTTGGGCTCAGCCAGCTGCTCTGTGTTGCCGCCAGACATTGCTGATCTGCATAACCCCGCCCACTGATGTGTGACGCCTTCCCTCGGTGTCTGCTACTCTCCCGCTGCCGGAGCCCCGCTCTCGGAACCAGCCCATTGGGGCGCATCCCTCCGCCACTGCTCCAGCCCCCGGGCCCGCGCCGTCCCAGAAGTTACAATATAGACAAGTATAATGGATGGCAAACAGTGAACAGAAGTTACACTGTAGGCAAGTGTAATAAATGGTGAACAGAAATTACAATACTGAAACAGTGCAAATCTCAGTGATTTAAGCAGGAATTGGATTGATAGTGAAACTTACAAAGGCAGCTGACTGAACAGCTATGGCTCGTGGAACTGGCTTTCCCAGGCGTCCAGGTGGCTGATGGGGGAGAGTATCGGTGTGAGGTGCACAACACCCTAGGGAAATCCACCTCCCTGCCACTCTCCATCACTGTTGTGTGTAAGTACTAGGTGCATTTGACTCCATGTTACGCATTACATAGCCTGGGAATGGCTTAGAGTCCCCCATGCACCATAGCTGAACCCCGCACAGTCCTGCAAGGCCATGCCACCCCAGCACCGTCCTTCTGCAAGTCCAACCAAAATAAACAAGCTCCCAGGTCGTGCTCCAGCTGGGTCCGCTTTGTTGACCAGGCTCCAGTATCTCTGTCCAGCGCACAGAGCTATCTAGCGGCCAAATGACATTGCAAATCAACTTGTCATCAGGCCAAGAAGCACCCATTCAAATAACATACAATTGGTTGAAATGTAATATTTTTTAATCATCAGGAAAACTGTCTGGTTTGCCCCCTTCAAAATTAGCTCTTTGACGGACTTTTCATTACATTTTTCACCTAAGTTTTTACCTACAGTGTTTTCAAAGAGCAATTCATGGGCGGTGGGTGAAAGAGCTGTTGGGGGAGCCTAGTCCCCGGCCCCTCCCTCGCTGCCCGAGAACGACCCTTCCCCTTCCCCGCCGTGGGTGGGTGTGTTCCTGCTGCCCCCTGCTGGAGGAGCTGAGCCCTACTCTGTGTCTGTGGGTGTCCCTGCCCACCACCTGCGGCCGCCTCCCCCCCTGTGCACCCCCAGTCCCAGAGTGCCCCCAACCCTGGCGCCAGGCAGCGTGGCATGGCCCCAGCTCCAGCGGCCCAGCCCCTGGCCTCACGAGCACCGGCCCCAGCCTGCCTGCCCCAGCCTCTCAGCCTCGGAAGAGGGAAGGGAACTGGAAGCAGGCAGGAGGGAGTCTGGGGGCAGAGCGTGGGTGGGGCCACGCCTGGCTGGGGAGGCACAGCCCTCCCCATCCTACAATACCCGCCACCCATGGGGCAATTGTTGAAAATTATAATCAATTAAAGTTAAATAAACTTTTAAACAGAAAATGGTGTGTGTGGGGGGAGATTGGCAAACAAAATCGTTTAGGTTTTTGGGAAACAGACAATTATGATGGCTGAACAGAACCATAGTTGATCAAAATGCAGATAAAACAATGGATGAAAATCTGGAGGGAGTGTTTGATTCAAAGTTTAGCAAAAGTTTCAAATACCAAAGTCCCAAAACTTTTTGGGACAAAAGTTGGGGAAACGGCTCCATTTTGTACACAGCAAAACAGAAACACACATTTTTGTGATCATTCACATTTTTTCTTCCATTGGCCTGTGCAGCTGCCCGCACCAGGGTGCTCCGGTCTCTCTGTCTCTCGCTCTGAGTCTGTGATCTCAGCAGGGACAGGGACTGTCTCTGGTTGTGTGTCTGGGCAGCGCCCGGCCCAATGGGGCCCTGATCTCAGCGGAGGCTTCTAGGTGCTATTGTAATAAGAGGAGTGTGACGAAGTGGGACTGTTCTTAATGTTTCCTCTGAATACTGTGTGGGTGCCTCAGTTTCCCCTATGCATTTCTTAAGTCTCTAGGTGGTGGGGAAAGGCCAGTGTGCATAAATCACTGACATTCTGTCTCCCTGGCAACAAATGGCTAGGGCCCCTTCCCCCCCTGCAAGGAAATAGCTAAAGGTGAACAAAGAGATCAGGTGACCGCCTGGCCTGGGAAAGAGACAAAGCCCAGAGAAGGAGGGGCTGGAGGGGGTTGGAGAGTTGGAGCTGGCTGGGGACTGGAAGGGAGGGCAGACGGGGGTCTGCCTCGCTGGGCCCCAGAATGGACCCGGCAGAGGGGTCCCGTTCGCTGGACCTACAAGCTCTGTTTTAGACCATGTTCCTGTCATCTAATAAACCTCTGTTTTACTGGCTGGCTGAGAGTCACGTCTGACTGCGAAGTGTGGCGTGCGTGCAGAACCCTTTGGCTTCCCCAGGACCCCGCCAGGGCGGACTTGATGTGGGAAGCACACGGAGGGGCATACGCTGAATGCTCCAAGGTCAGACCCAGGAGGTGAAGCCGTGTGAACTTCTTGCCCTGAAGACAGTCTGCTCCGAGGGAGAGGAGGCTCCCCAAAGTCCTGACTGGCTTTGTGGGGAGCAGTTCCAGAGCATCGCCCGGGGACTCCGTGACAAGGAGATTGGAGGTTTTATGAACCTGGAAGAAACTCCAATGTCCAATAAACAGTTGGGAGGAAAATTCTCCTGGTTAAAAACCCAGCTTCCTTCCTGCCCCCTCCTCTGAGACTGGCCTTCATTGTCCCCCCTAGGATTATGCTGCTCCCTCAACCAGCTCCCACCTCCCCATCTCCCCTGTGCCCGCCCCACTGCACCCTGCATGAGACTGGAGCTAATGACCCTATTCTCCATCCCTGCCCCCCACAGACGGCAGTGACTGGTACCAGCTGAGCCCTGGCCCCATGGCAGGCTTCAGAGCAGGGGTCCTGCTGCTCTTCCTCCTGAGCAACCTCGGGGTTTATTGTCTGGCCAGGAGACTCCGCCAACGGAAAGAACTGGGGGGGGAGTCAGCAGGGTAAGGGACCCCCCGGGTGGGAATTGGGGGAGGGGCAGGAAAATGGGCTGCTCTGGCTGCATTGTGGAAAACCTGGAGTGTGGTGTGCGCATGAAGGAAATCAACCCACTGGTTGGTGGGTGGGTGGGGGTGGGGGTGTGTGTCCCTCCACTCCCTGCTGGAGGGGCCGAGCCCTGCACTGTGTGTGGGAAGGTTGGAGGAAGCGGCCTGCTTGGGGTGGTGGGGGGCGGGGGTTGCTAGAGGGGGGAAACGATTGATTTGGGGGGAAATGTTTGAAGGAAAATAAACAGTGAAAGGGGATAATTGTGTCTCCTTCCCCAGGGGGCAGCAGAGGGGACCCCAGCGTCCCACAGAGAGACTCGCTCTATGAGGTCAGTAGGGGGGGTCTGTTAACCCCTGGGTCCCCACTGCCACCACATACTGGCTGGAGTTGAGTAGGCAGCTGCAGCCTGTGGACCCCCCACCCCGGGTGAAACTCTGACCCCAGCTGGATGGATTCAGCACTACCTGAGCATGAGTCATAAACCCCGTCCTGCTAATGGCTATGGGGAGATTTTCCTTCTCATCCAATAGCCAGGTCCTGCCCTGGCACAGGAGGCTGGGAGATGTCTCCCCAAATACAGTCGGGGATGCTCGTTGTTAGTGCACCAGGTAACTGCAGTTCCCAGCTCTGCTGGGCAGTAAAGCCGGGCTCCCAGACCCACCCCCCCACTCTAACCACTAGATCCCACTCTCCTCCCAGAGCTTGGGAGAGAATCCAAGAGTCCTGGCTCCCAGCCGCTCCCCCGCCCCCCTCCCAACCACTAGACCCCACTCTCCTCTCAAAGCTGGGGAGAGATCCCAGGAGTCCTGGATCCCACTTCTCTGCCCTGCCCCCATTATTGCAGGTACAGGCAGACATCACACACAGGTCTCCTGCTGGGGGAGTGTCGCCTCTTTCACACAATCTGTCTCTCTTCCTGTGTCCCCGGCAAGAAATCCCATGTGCCGGGGAGATTCCCTGCCCCTCGGATGATGACGGCGACTATTATAACAGCCCCAAGGACTATTGTAACTGACCACGGCCGAGATCTCTGCAGTCCACAGTCCCCTCCGCACTGCCACAACCCGGACCTCGATAAGAGTCCACCGCTCACGCCCCAGGCAGCGTTCACCCTCCTCCATGAGCTGGGGAAACCCACGAGAACCCAGGAATCCTGACTCCCAGTCCTCCTCCCACCCTGTGGCAGAGCCCTGGGGCAGGCCCCACTTGGGCCACTGGAAGTGGGCATTTCTGGGGCAGTTTAATTGTAGCTTCGATTTTCCAGGCTGTGTTGGCTTTTGGGAGTCAGGTCAGCCTAGCAGATAGAGAACAGAACTGGTAGGGAGGCGATCTGGAGTCTGCCTGCCCATGGGCAACTCACAGTCCTGCTCCGTGCCTCAGTTTCCCCATCTGTGCAAGAGGGGTAATGATCCTGCCCTGAGTGCCCTCCTGTGTATAGCACTTGGCGATCTCTGGCCGGAAAGCGCTAGACACGGGCAGGGTGTCGTTACCGACCCCACTGCTGTTTTCTTTCAGTTCCAGCCCCTTTCTCAGCTTTAACACAGTTTCCTCAGGGAATTGCCTCTGTTTTGTTTCTTGTTATTGGATAATAAAGCGGTTTTACAAACCCATCAGCTTGGGTGACTGCTGCTGGACAGGGAGGGTTTGCCGAGGGCAGGGGGCTCCGAGGCTCGAAAGCTAAAGGAAAAAATGTCGCAGCAAGCAGCCTTCCAAAGCTTTTTTTTTTAGCAGATTGGCTCCCGGTTGCACAATCAGACTCTCTGGTGGGGAATTAGAAAGAAAGAAAAAAAAAAAAAAGGCAGAAGCCCCTCCCCCCAGTGCCCCAAAAGAAGCAAGAAATGAATAGTCAATTACATACACAAAGAAGCCAATATACGCTTGCTGGGGGCGGCCTTGGCAGCTGGACCCTACCCAGCTCCGGCTTCCGGCCTCCCTAGGGGGCAGAGTCTGGGGGGAGGGAGGCAGGACCACAGAAAGGGGCAGGGCCTTGTAGTGAGGGGGAGAGCACCCCACAATTTTCTGTCTAGCCCCCCTTACCACCCCACCCCCAGTGAGAAGCGGCTGGCACCCCCCGGTCAGCCAATCACAGAATACAATCCCACTCATTCATGTACCAGGCTCTAGTTTACATCGAAAGTAGTTACTTGTCCCGACTCCTCCATTCTTCGCAATGAGGTTTGCCACCCACCCAGGGGTGCCAGACAGGGGGCCAGGATCCCCTCACTTTATACCTGCCATAAGGGGGAGCGATGGGGGAGGGGCAGAGAGGAGCAAGAGGGGGGTGGGATCTTGGGCGAAAGAAGCGGCGTGAGGGCGGGGACTCGGGGTGAACCCAATGATGGCCTATTAAGGCCGGGAAGGGTCGGTTGCACCCATTTGTCACATAGGTGCCTGCAAAGAAGGAGTAATATCCTCCAAAGGGGCACAGGGTAATTCTCCGTACGAGGAGTGGTGTTATTTGCATGGCATTGAAAGATTGTATTGTTTTCACTAAGGTTACTGTAGGGGGAACATGAGATTGATTTTTCTGTTTGATCCCAGGTCGAGAAAAAATTCATATCCCCATACCTGGCCCACCACTCTTTAGTTTTGTTCGAATAATCCCATACACAATTGGCCACAATATGCCGAAGGCAACGGCTTTTTCCCAGATCCAACCCTGTCCCATTACATACCCAACACCAATGACCTTTTCCCCTCTACCACACTTATCCATTTAGATACATTTATTCCCACTGCTTCCCAAGTGTCATTGCTGTTCCATGTTTTGTTAAACGGACGAGGTCCTCCAGTGAGGTCTGGGGAATTGAGTGGGATTGCCAGGACAGGAACACCAGCTTGAGAGTGGGCTGGGATGTGGCTGCAGACCCAGCAATTCAAAATATTAAGGGTCTGAGCTATCCACACTTGCTGCTGGATAAAAGAATTGTCATTGTGGACTCCCCAGACCTTAAGACACCAGCAGCCGAGGAACAGGCGCCACCAGAGGCGCATGTTGGAGGCAAGGCCCTGCTGGTTCTGACAACCTCAACTGAGGGAACTGCAGTCACAGTTTTACATCCACCAGGGAGCAGGCGCTAGGCTCGCTACTGCTTCTTCTTGGGCCTTGCTTTAGGTCGTCGTCTGCTTCTGGCAACCCTTACGAGAGCGTAGATTGTAAGGTATTGCAGGCTGTTCCTCTACGTCTTCTTCTGGATTCAAAATTGACTCTGCGTGGCTCTGAGATGATGATTGGTTCGCTGGGGATGGTGCCTTCTTACACTGCGAAGCATGTATCCATGCTGCGATGCCAGATAGTTTAACAGCCGTCTGGGTAGTAAGCAGTACCTGATAAGGACCCTTCCACCGGAGCTCCAAGGTGTGTTTTCGATGATAGTGCCGTACGTAGACCCAATCACCTGGCTTGAAGTCATGGCAAGCATTAGAGGTGGGTTCCGTTGGCCAGGCGGCTCAAACCTGTGAATGGAAGTGACTTAGGGCTTGCATTAATCCCTTGCAATATTGAAGAAGCGTACTGTGCGTCAAGTTCAAGTCTGGGACTGTAGTAATGGTAGCCATAGCTCACATAGGGCGTCCCATAACAATTTCAAAGGGACTCAATTTATGCCTTTGGGATGGAGTGGATCGCATTTCCACTCCATCGCAAAGCCACTGGCCAGTTTAACCTTGTAGAGTCACAAAGTTTAGCAAGCTTATTCTTAAGTACACCATTTCATCTTTCAACTGCATCTGCTCTCTGTGGCTGGTAGGACAGTGCAACAGGTGTGTGATATGTAACACACGATCCAGGTGTTGAACAAGTTGTCCGGTAAAATGTGTATCCGATCACTGGACAGAGTGGCAGGAATTCCCTTGGCAGGCATAATAGGATTTAACAAACATTTGGCAACAGACAGTGAGTCAGCCTTTCGACAAGGAAAGGCTTCGATCCAACCAGAAAATAAACATACCATAACCAAAATAAATTCATATTGTTGACACTTCGGCATTTGTACAAAATCAAGTTGTCAATGCAAGAATGGTACTTGGGGCAGGCCCCGGAACCCCTGAGCCGCTTTTACAGGTTTACCAATATTGTGGCTTTGGCAAGTGGTACAGGCGGCACAGTGGCGGGTTGCAAAAGAGCTGAAGTGGGGGACCCACCATCCTGCCTTAGTTACAGCAGAGACCATCCCCTCCTTTCCGACATGTGTAGCAGGGCGGCCAGTGACGGGTAGAGTGAAAAGGGGGCCACAAAGGCGCCAGCAGGCGAACGCCAAAGGGAATCAGGATGTAGAGAGCAACCCTGGACAACCCAGGAGTCCTTTTCGGCTTCTCGGTCAGAGCAGAGTGAGGTTAGTGAGGGTCGGCGGTGGTATAGAAACAGAAAGGGAACCTAGAAATGCATCTGGGGAAGGTTCTATGGCAGCAGCATGTTTAGCAGAGGCGTCAGCAAATGTGTTACCCTTAGCAACATCAGTATCTGCCATCAAGTGGCCAGGGCACTTAACAATAGCTAGGGCAGACGGAAGTAAAACTGCGTACAGGAGAGCAGCGATGTAGGGGCCATTTTTGATAGGGGTACTGGCGGAGGTAAGGAAACCCCGAGCTTGCCAGAGGGTGCCAAAGTCATGTACAACCCCAAAAGCGTAGCGGGAGTGTGACAATGCGGTTCTGGCGGAACCCAACTGAGAGCGCCAACTCAGGACAAATTGCTCAAACAGGGCAGTTACAGCCCAAGGCTGGGGTTTTTCCACTTCTAAGGCAAACCAAAGCAGCCAGACTAAGAGGACTTCGGTCTCACCCCACTGGCTAACTGCAAGTCTCACAAGCAATTTCCTTAGACACTCCAGTTTCCCAGTATCACCACCAGTACCACTCGTTATGGGGACAAATGGTTATGAAAACCAATACCCAAATAAAAGAAAAAGGTTCTCCTGATCCCAAAGGACCAAGTCCCAGACCCAGGTCAATATACAAATCAGATCTTACCCACAAATCACGCTGTTGCCAATCCTTTAGAATCTAAAATCTAAAGGTTTATTCATAAAAGGAAAAAGATAGAGATGAGAGTTAGAATTGGCTAAATGGAATCAATTACATACAGTAATGGCAAAGTTCTTGGTTCAGGCTTGTAGCAGTGATGGAATAAACTGCAGGTTCAAATCAAGTCTCTGGAACATCCCCCACTGGGATGGGTCATCGGTCCTTTGTTCAGAGCTTCAGTGTAGCAAAGTTCCTCCAGAGGTAAGAAGCAGGATTGAAGACCCAATGGAGATGAGGCATCAGCCTTATATAGTCTTTTCCAGGTGTAAGAACACCTCTTTGTTCTTACTGTGGAAAATTACAGCCAAATGGAGTCTGGAGTCACATGGGCCAGTCCCTGCATAGTTTGCTGACTCTGAAGGCATATTTGCCTTCTCTCAATGGGTCCATTGTATAGCTGATGGTCCTTAATGGGCCATCAAGCAGGCTAGGCAGAGCTAATCTCAGCTTATCTGGGATGTCACCCAGAAACATAGCATAAGTTTGCCATACAGACAGTATAGAGCCAATATTCATAACTTCAATTACAAAACTGATACACCCATATAGACAGCATAATCATAACCAGTAAACCATAAGCTTGTCTTAGACACCTCATTTGACCCCCTTTATACAAGATTTGGTGCCACTACAGGACCTTGGTTGCAACAATGGTCTATATGGTCCCAGTTTATGTCAATAACATCACAGGGAGTCAGTCTAAATGGTGGCGGAGCGTCCCTCCGCCAAAAAGCAGGCACGGGTGAGGGTGACTAATTCAGCAACTTGCGCTGAGGTTACAGAAAGTAAAGGCGCAGCTTCTAGCGTTTCAGAGAGTGACACTACAGCGTATCCTGCAAGGAGACAACCTTGGTTGTATCGAAAACAGGAACCATCAATAAGTAAAACACGGTCAGAGTTAGGGAGAGGGACATCAGAAAGGTCCAAGCGCGGAACGGTGACAGCAGAGACAGTTGCAAGGCAGTTGTGGGGATCACCGTCATCAGACAAAGGAAGGAGTGTGGTAGGGTTTAACTGAGAACAACGCTTTATGGTGATATACGAAGCCGACAGCAATAAAAGTTCATATCTGGTAAGGCGGGCGGAGGAGAGGCGGTCTGTGTTATGTTGTAGCAGGAGGGTTTCCACAGAGCGAGGGACCATGAGGGTAAGAGGAGAGTGGAGGACAAGGGATTTGGACATTTTGACTAGCTACACTGCGGCAGCCATAGCACGCAGGCAGGGGGGTAAGCCTTGGACAACAGGGTTCAAAGTGGCAGAGAAATAAGCCACTGGGCAGTTTTTGTCTCCGTGCATCTGAGTGAGGACTCCCGGTGCACACCCAGATTGTTCATGGCAGAAAAGGGTAAAGGGCTTAGAATAGTCAGGCAGCCCTAAGGCGGGAGCAGAAGCCAAACCCTGTTTGAGGGAAACAAAGGCAGAGTTGGCCTCAGGGGGCCACAGCAAAGGGTCAGGCACAGAGACTCGAGTGAGTTCCTGGAGAGGTTTTGCAAGGGAGGCATATTGGGGAATCCATTGCCTGCAAAATCCAGCCATGCCCAAAAACTTTTGGCCCTGGTGTGGAGAGCGGGGTCAGGGAAAACTGAGGATAGCTTGGACGCGGGCGGGAGTAAGTGTACGGGAACCCTGGGAGAGGAGAAAGCCGAGGTATGTGACGGAGGCCTGACAGAGCTGTAGCTTAGAGGAGAAGCCTTGTGACCCTTCTTTGCTAGGGCAGTAAGGAGCACTAAAGAATCAGTTTCTGAGGCAGACAACGAAGGGGAACAGAGGAGTAGATCATCTGCATATAGGGTGACCAGATGTCCCGATTTTATCGGGACTGTCCCGATATTTCCTTCTTTGTCCTGCATCCCGACCGATGTTCGGTCAGGACACTGGACAAAAAAGCAATTTTGCCCTCCGCTCCGGCGCTCACGCCCCCCCTGACTCCACCCCCTCCTTCCCCCATTGGATCCCTCCATGGAGGGAGGAGGTTAGGAAGAGGGATGTGTGGAGGGAGGATGGAGGGAGGAGGGTTGGGCATCTACCAGGAGCGTGGGAGGGGAAAGGAAAGTTGCCGCGGCTGCCGGGGGCTAGCTGGGCATGGCCCGGGCTGCGTGCAGGCAGCAGCCGGGGCTGGCTCTGGCCCGGGTGGGCAGTGCGGACTGGGGGCGTGGGCCACCGGAGACACGCGGTGGAAAGGGGCTGCGGGGGCGAGACTTGTCCCAGGCAGGGCGGCCGGCGGACAGGGGTGAGCCATTTTTCATGTTCGCTAGGGGTTACAAGTAGCTTGCACAGCTGCAGGAGGTCTCCCTCAGAGGGTTCATAGCTAAAACCAGACTGAATCTAATGAAGGCTCCCCTTACAAGCAGGGTCATTTATCAGGTTCTCCTTAATTACTGTATCCATTCATTAGCACTCTCTTGAGGCTCCAGGGATTTTTTGATTCTAGCTAATAATCAAAACTTCCAGAGTCCAGGCTGGATTCCAACCTCATGCTGGTTTTCCACTGCTGTATTGCCACTGACTTGAGGAGAATTACTCCTGATGCACACCAGTGTAAATAAAGGGGCAGAGAATGAGGCTGCCTGTGCTTCTCCTGCAGGATTCAGTGTTTCTTAGACACTGTTTCACTTTGATCTTTACGACTGTTTTCTCACAGCCCTGTGGCCTCTAAGATTGTAGCACTTCTCATTAAGTCTGAGGGTACATCTACACTACAGCGGGGAGTCGATTTAAGATACGCAAATTCAGCTACGTGAATAGCATAGCTGAATTCGACATATTGCAGCCGACTTACCCCGTTGTGAGGACGGCGGCAAAATCGACTTCTGCCGCTTTTTGTCGGCGACGCTCACTACCACCTCCGCTGGTGGAGTTAGAGCGCCGATTTGGGGATCGATTGTCGCGTCCCAACGGGACGCGATAAATCGATCCCCGAGAGGTCGATTTCTACCCGCCGATTCAGGCGGGTAGTATAGACCAGACCTAATAGTGTTCTTTGTTTCTTAAGGACGTTCTTACTTTTCCTAACGCAAGAACAAAATACTTAGCTTCTCCATCTCAAAGAATATTCCCAGTACAGGTGAATTTACACACATCACATGCTTTTAAATTGGATAGTTACATTATACTCATTTTACAAGGTGGGCCCTTAGGGACAGAGAAGTCAATGACAGGACTAGCATCACAGTGGGATTGCGTAGGAGTGCCTTACCTCTTTCTGCTGTCTAGAGTTGCTACCTCAGTCTCCCACTTGTTCCCAGCTTGTCTGGCAGGAAGGGCAGTTTTGTGCTCTAGGCATACTGGAGAAAGTCAGGCTACACAGACTTCCACATATGAAAGTACCTGGGGGGTGCGTAAAGCCCACTCTAGAGCTTCATTCTCTGCTGTCTCAAAGAGGGTGGTGTATGAAAACCCAGTCTTTTTATTAATGGACCCCACCTGCCCCATTACCAATCTCCCTCTGACCTGAATTAAAAACCCTCCCTAGACACAGCCTCAGGATTAATCCTCTCTTGTGCCTGGTTTATGTTAACTTGACTGAACACAGCTTTAATATCATTTCCAACCATAAGATCCCACAATTATGGTGCCATCAAATCCCTTCCATTTAAGGTGGATTTTAGCCAAAGGCATCCTGACAAAATACTCAGTTAAGTCTACAACAGTTACACGTTCACTTGGCAAATAATCTTCCTCCCTGACAAGACTTGCTTTAACCAAAGTAATATCTGCTGCAGTGTCCCTCCATGCCATACACCTCACTCCATTCACTTCTGCACTGCTAATAAACTCTATATTATTTTTCCCATATTTAGCTTTAATAGGAGTTTTAAGGTCAAATTTTCCAGAGACCACAGAAACAGCATTTGCACACAGGACCCCAGCACTGGGCTCTGTTGGCTTGCCTGTGAGTTTATAATAACAGGATTACTGGGTTTGGGGTTTTATTTTTTACATTTGGTCTCTCTGGTTTGATGTGCCCAAGTGTACCGCACAAATGATATACCACTTGTTTTCCCTTGGAGTAGGAGTTTTTCTGCTCTGGGCCCCCTGAGCTTTTCTCACAGAAGTGGGGCTCGTCCCACTTTTAAATCCTTCTCGCCTCTTAAACTGGGGAGAATGGTGATTAATTTCCCCCTGCAGGTTACACCCTTCTCCAGCCCTATTTTGGGCGTGCGCATCCGCAATCTCTGCAGCCTGCAGGCCTGACTCAGGTCCCTATCACACACAGCTGCTCTCACGTGGTCAGGCACAATGTGAACACAAAGAACTGCTTCAAAGTTATTAAATCCAGCAGTTTTTCAAAACTCCCTTGTGCTTTTGCTCCCACAACCCATTTTTTTAACCAAACCCATCAGCTTATGGGCACATTCCACAAAAGTACAATTGTTAGACATTCTAAACTTTCTAAATATAACTCTGTAAAAATCTGGAGTAACCTTGAACTGCCTTAACACAGAATCTTTAAACTGCTCATAATCTAAGGCTTCTTGTTCCCCCAATTCAGTAAATACTTCCCTCAGGGCCAACTCTAGGCACCATTTGCTTGGGGCGGCAAATGTGCAGGGGCACAAGAATCCAGCATGGGAGATGAGAACCAACAGGGGGCCCTGGGAGCTGTAGTTCCTTGGTTAGCTCCCTGCCTATAGAGCCAGCTCTAGAGCAGGGAAACAACTACATTTCCCAGCATTCCCTCGGCCGTTAGTAACAGGAAAGGGAGGGGGAAGGAGTGTGGAACTGAAACCTCATGCTGCAGCTTGCTGTGTATGGTAGGGACAAAGCCAGCTCTAGGTTTTTTGCTGCCCGCCCCCCCCACCCCGGGGCCCCCCCCCCCCCCCCCCCCCCCCCCCCCACCTGCACCTCCTGCCACCCCAGCTCTGGCCCCCACCTGCACCTTCTGCCACCCCAGCCCTGGGCTCTCCCCCACCCACATCTCCTGCCGCCCCAGCCCTGGGCTCTCCCCCAGAGAAAGAATTGGGTGGACTAAATGGACAGTGCACCTCTCTATCTGAAGCCTAGCAAGGGAGGTACGTGGATTCCACTAGAATTTAAAATGAAAAGTAAGGGAGGGGAGGCTCTACTAGGACCTGGGCAGCTTTAGATACAGTACCAGGCACGTAAGAGGATTTGCACTTCTGAGCCATGGAAGCAGAAATTGGCTTTTCCTTTCCAGACATAGCTAATATTCAGAAAGGGAATCTAGCACCTGCCTTCCAGATTTGAACATCCTCAGAATTCAGGAGTGCTCAAGCTCCATTTGGGCAGCTGTTACTTCATTTCTCCCAAATCAAATATACTGATCCACTGTAACTTGCTGTAGAAAAAGTAGAATAAATTGAGCAAGAAATGCTTCCCAGTGGTTATTAGGACTAGAATTGCTATTTTCAACAGCCGTTGTTGTTTTGGTTTTTTTTTTTTTAGTTTTAGTTGTTTAAAAGGAAGACAGTGATTGCATTGGCAAATTCCCCATAGAAACAAAGAATGGAACAAAAGAATAATAAAGGCACCTCAACTTTTCCTCGTTTATGTAGGACAGTCTTATAATATGCATCCAGGTATCCTTCAATCACATTGTTCCACTTTACTGCAGTTCTGTAACCATATGGGAACCAATCCTGTCTGTGTTCTGTGCACATCTAAAATTCCTGCTGAATGATCTGCCCTGGGAGCGAGTTACCAGTGACCCAAGCCTGGGGCGGCAGGAGGGTGCAGTTGTGGGGGAGAGGGGGGAAAGAGAGCTCAGCGCTGGGGGGCGGGGAGAGGGGCGGCCAAAATTTTTTTTGCTTGGGGCAGCTAAAAACCTAGAGCTGGCCCTGACTTCCCTGGCTTTTCCAGTCAGTCTGGTCAGCAGGACAGGCATTTGCTGATCATCGGGGATCTGGTGCACATTGCAGAGGTGTTCAAAGGTAGCCAAAAACTCCTCTATATCCTCAGTATCGTTGTAGAGGGGACACGTTCTTTCCCAGTTTTTCTCGTGACGGTGGGGAAGTGGAGCACCAGGCGGTGGTGACTTTCTCTGCTCTACCAATACTCGTAGCCGAAGGCTGGCCATCTCCTGTTGCATCTGGTGAGCTTTCTCCTTAGCCACTATACGCTCCATGTGCCTTCTATGAGCCTTTTCTTCCGATTCAGCCATTCTCTCTCTCTTTCAGCAGCCCTTTCCTTGGCTTCTTTTTTTCGTATCAGCGATCTTTTGCTTTTCCAGCAATTGAAAAAGATCTGCTAGATTCTGTTCATGCTCAAGTTGCAGTTTATTTGCTGCCTGTTGCATTCTAATGGCTTCTGCAGCTTCTGTAGGGTCAGGTAAGGGCTGTGCTCCTGCCTCCGGATCACTGGCCATTAACAGATCTCTCAGTTCTTGATTTGTAGTTTTCTTTTTAAAGCGTATCTCCTTTTCTGAACACAAATTTTCCAGGGCTTTTTTGCCAAGGCCCTCATATGATCTTTGCTCACCATTGCAACTGCTCTTTAACCAACCAAACTCTCAGTACCAAAATTCCAATTTGGATAGCGTGGGGTTCTGATCCAAAGCTTAATTGACCTGGTTCTGTAGCTCCTAGCACGACTACGCCACTGTAACAAAGCGGCCTTTGGCGGGACACTACTGAGAGTATCAATTCAGGACAAATTGCTTAGAGCAGGGCTGGGGTTCCTTCACTACTAAGGCACAGCAAACCAGCCAAACAGCGAGGATTTTGGATTCACCCCACTGGCTAACCAGAAGTCATACAAGCAATTCCTCAGACACTCCAGTTTCCCAGGATCACCACCAGCGCCACTCCTTATGGGGACGAATGGTTATGAAAACCAACATCCCAGTAAAAGAACAAAGGTTCTCCCAATCCCAAAGAAGCAAGCCCCAGACCTAGGTCAATATACCAGTCAGATTTTACCCACAAATCACGTTGTTGCCAATCCTTTAGAATCTGAAATCTAAAGGTTTATTTATGTAACCCTTCTGCCCATCTAAGTTAGCAGCAACAAGGGCTGGGTTCTGTATCTAGGGGTTCCGTTTCAATACCGCAATGCAAAACCGGCTCGAGCCCCCACCCAGTGATCTGGGACAATTACATACCACCCTCTGGGTGCCTCTAAGAGGCAATACTTCCCCTCTCACAAGCACAGAGTCTGAGTGTAGCAGAAAATGTTTAATAACATGAGGTAAACAACATCAGTATTAAACTGGGAAAACACCACAAACAGCATTCATAACACAAACCACGAACAAAAAAAACCCCACCCCAGCAAATTGGGCTGTGTCCTTTCCCTTTGGTTCTTGAATCCAGGAACCCAAAAATCACCCAGAGTCCCCGAAGTCCAACACCCCCCAAAGTCTCTTGGGTCCAGCAACCACCCAAAGTCCCAAAAGTCCAACAACCCCCAAAGTCTCTGTCCCTGGTCAGTGCAGCCCCAGAGTAAAAGGGGGCACGCAGGGTGTTAAGGGGCACCTTACGTGATCCGAGGCCAGCCGGCTGTCTCTCCATGGGGTTCCGCCACAGCCTGCACCACGAGCCAGTCCACTTCCTGCCGTCCCACAAACTGCTCCGCTCCACTCACCAACCTGTTCCGCTCCACTCACCAACCTGTGAGTCACTCCGGCCGTCCCCGCAAACAGCTCCGCTCGCCATTCCTTGGGCCACTCCAACCCACCCCACAAGGCTCCGTGCCACTCGCTGCTCCTCCAGTCGTCCCCACAAATTGCTCCACCAGCTGCTTAGCAATATAGCTTCAGGCTCCCCCACTAGTTAACAGTACTCAGTGATCTCCACTCTTAGTAACTTTAGCTCTTTTTGTGATTGCAGCTCTTAGCAATTTCAGCTCATAGTAGGGGAGCCCCAGTGCTAGTGCACCATTGGCCTAAAGTGAATTCAGCTCAAAAGCCTCTAACTAGACTCCTAATAGAATCAAAATTAGTTCTGACATTCAACCATGGAGAGAGGAGGTATTGCAATTGGTGTTTCAAACCTGGGGGGGGCACCCCCCCATACCATCAGGTACAAACACCTCCCCTGTATTCTCTCCATTCACTGGGTTTTGTAACCCATGCCCCTTGTCAAGCAAGTGCTACTTAGGTAATAGGGAAGGACTCACTCAGTCTTTCTGTCATACAACAGTTCCACTGGCCTTGATTCACAGAATCAGGATAACAAAACTTTATTCTTCCTGCCCCAATAACAGAGAAACTGGGGATCCCACATCAGCCAAAGTAACCACTTTGAGTTGCTGTTGTTTCATGCCAGATGAGTGGGTGTGCCTATGCAAACAAGATCAGCCCCTGGAGTTCTTTTCCACACTCGCCATAATTCACCACCAGGTGTCAGGGTAGAGCTCATCCGGACTCTGCTTACATCTAAATAGTCTAAAAATGGACTGGAAGCTGTAAACGTTTAAGTTTCTCTTTATTGCACAATATCACTATCGTAAGAAAAAATTATTTAACTAAGAATATCAACGTTATTAATACTCTTTTGAATATGGAAACAACCATACACTGTTTGATCAATAACCCTCAAAAGCAAATACTTTCTAAAATTAAAACAAATATAGCCTCTTCTTTTGCAATGTTCTTCAGAAGGCAGCAAACACTTTTCGTCGTTGTTTGGTTCTTGAAATGAAGTCATCCAGGGGACTTGCAATGTCCAATTCAGAGGTAAAATTCTTATGAACGTGCAGAAATGCCAAGTGATTTAGACGTTCTTGGCCCATTGTCATTCGCAAATAATTTTTCAGTCGGTGCAAGCAACTGAATGATCGCTCAGCAGTGCAGGTCAGGGCCGCCCAGAGGATTCAGGGGACCTGGAGCAAAGCAATTTTGGGGGCCCCTTCCATAAAAAAAATTTCCAATACTAAAGAATACTATATTCTCGTGGGGGGCCCCTCCAGAGCTCGGGGCCTGGGGCAAATTGCCCCCCTTACCCCCTCCCCGGGCGGCCCTGGTGCAGGTTGTAGTCGGAATTGTGTAGAATAATTTCAGGAGAATTGTAACTTCTGACAACCTGTCACTCAAGTCTTCATTTTGTTTTAGAAATTGCTTCACTTCACTCACTGAATTAAGCTGGCAATTTCTTGATCTGCAAATATCACTCAACATTTCTAAATGAAGAAATAGTTTCTCCGTATTAATGTCACCATGGGAAGCTTCACTTATTGGGACAATGTCCTGTTTCGAGCCATTTGCTGCCTCAGTTATAAGCTTCTCCAATTTTACTGCAAACGTAAAGCTTTCTGTTGAAAAGCTCTGTTCAATGGCAACTTTGCAAGCATCAATGATCTCAACATATATTTGATGAAAATACTCTTTGGGGTCACTGAAGGTGTGAGGAAGGCTTCCATGGTTGAACCATCTCGGTGGCTTGCGTTTTCTTGGGAGTGTAAGATCATCTAAATAAAGATTTCTTGCCTTCTCTGTTGTTGTTTCCCAGAAGTGATTGTATGATGAGTCGGTGCGCATCCCACTCAACACCTCTTGCAACAGGCCAATTTTCTTCATAATGCTTGTCAATGATACACTTGGGCTTTGAATTTTTGCATTAGCTTCTTCTACAGGACCCATGGCTTTCACAAGAACTGTTAGTGTAAAGTATGTTGAAAAAGATTGAAGTTGCTTCGAGAATCCACAACATTTTAAGCCAAATTCATCGGAAGAGTAATTAAAAGTTCATCTAGGCAGTTCATCGTGGCCTTGTAGTTGTGGAGCAGTGATTTAATTCTACTGATCCTTAAGGTCCATCTTGTTGGGCACAATGGTCGTAAAGAAGGTTCCCCTTCACTCTGAAACTCGCTGAATGCTGCCATACGTTTTGGTGACTCCCTGAAGGCACTGATGAGATCTTTCACCATCAGAAACATATAATGACACTCTTGAATATTATGCCAGGCTTCCTGCGTAGCAAGGTTAAGGGAGTGTGCAGCACAGTGCACAAATGCCACTCTCGGCTCTCGATCCTTCACTCTGGCTTGGACCCCAGTAAATTTGCCGGACACATTACTGGCTCTGTCGTAACACTGCCCTCGGCAATCAGAAAAGGGCAAATCACACCTGAGAAGTGGATCTTCCACAATTTTGAAAAGAAAAGCAGCATCCGTTGCGTCAGTTTGGTAAAACCCAATAAACTCCTCATAAATCTCCCAGTCTTCACTAGAAAAGAAGCTTAAAGAAAAACGTACTTGTTCTTTTCTTGACAAATCGGTAGTCTCATCCATTACAATGGCATAAAACTTAGAAGCCTTTATCTTTTTTTTTTCTTAGCGCCATCATTGCCATAATTTTGATTATTTCGTTAATAACCTCATGTGACAGCCACTTGTATTTTGTGCGTTTACGCTACTGTCTCAGTCCCTCAGAATCTGTACTGCGTAGCAACAAGAGCTGCATCAAATTGGAATCACTCTCATTGTGTCCACGTAATGCTATACTTTGTTCAGCTAGGTACTGAACACTGGTGAAAATGTTGTGCAGTGCAGTCCTAGCTGATTGTGATTCTTTTCTGCAACTGGCTGACATTCATGCAGAAACATTTACCTGTGATTGCAGAGCAGCAGACTTCATTACCGCTGCCTTGTGACCGGAGGATTTTTCGTGTGATGTAAAACCACGCAATGCGTGTCTCCAATCTTGAAATCGAGACGAAATAAATGTTGGTTCGGCCTTCGTAGAAAATATTAAGATCTTCTTTCCAGAACAGTTTTGGCAGACTGAGCAAAAAGCTCTGTTTAATTTGTTATTGTACTCCAACCACGTAAATCTTGATAGCCAAGACTGCTGAAAACTCCTTTTCTTATCTTGTAGATTTGCCACAGATTTGCCGCATCTTTCTTTTGTATAACTTCAGTTTGAAAGCTGGGTGTCGAACTCAGGCCATCACTTGATGAATTACCCTTTTCTTCTTTTTCTCTGGGTAACTTTATTAAGAATTTATCCATTGTTGATTATTAGTGGTCCTACAAATCAAGAATTTGTTGCTGGGATAAAATGAAACTACAACGCATCGGCGCCACAAGATTACAAGGTTCAATTAAAAGTGGAAAGTCAGAAGCAGCACTCGCCTGCTTCAATATATTATATTTTGTTGTACCTGTTGTGACGAAGTGGGAATGTTCTTAATGTTTTCTCTGAATACTGTGTGAGTGCCTCAGTTTCCCCTGAAAGGTGCCAACTAAAGGTGTTGGGGACAAAGAGATCAGGTGGCCTCCTTGTCTGGAAAAGAGACAAAGGCCAGAGGAAGGGCTGGAGGGAGTGTCAGTTTGGAGCTGGCTGGGGAAATGGGGAGAGGCCCAGAATTTGGGTCTGGGCTCCCCACCCCCCAAGATGGACCTGACTGAGGGCTCCTGTTTTCTCTATCTACAAGCTCTGTTTTAGACTGTGTTCCTGTCGTCTAATAAACCTTCTGTTTTATCGTCTGGCTGAGAGTCACGTCTGACTGCGGAGTTGGGGTGCAGGACCCTCTGGCTTCCCTAGGAGCCCCACCTGTGTGGACTCGCTGCGGGAAGCGCATGGTGTGGAAGGGGATGCTGAATGCTCCGAGGTAAGCCCCAGGAAGGTGTAAGCTTCTTGCCCTGGAGACAGTCTGCTCAGAGAGAGGAGGCTCCCCCAGAGTCCTGACTGGCTTCGTAGGGAGTAGTTCCAGAGCATCCCAGAATCCCCTTCCACACCGTGCGCTTCCCAGAAGTCCACACAGGCACTGACACTCCCTCCTCTGCCCTTTGTCTCTTTTCCAGGCATTAGCAGGCCACCTGATCCCTTTGTTCTCCAACACCTTCAGTTGGCGCCTTGCAGGGGAGGGGCCCAGGCCAACAGTTGCCGGGAGACAGGGTGTCGGCCATTCCCTGTGCAGACAGCATCACACTGGCCCTCTGGGGCTCTACAACAATCACCCCCCCTTATCCCACCATCTAGATCCTTAAGAAATTCATAGGGGAAACTGAGGCACCCACATAGTATTCAGAGAAAACATTAAGAACATTTCCACTTCGTAACACCTGTATACAACCAGTTATATACTTTAAAGGGTGTAAAATAGTCAAGTATTGTACTAAACACAATACCCCAAATTTAAGTTGCGTGTTTCTCCCCTCAGGTGAGGGCTCTGGGGTGGGACTGGGGATGAGGGGTTCACAGTGCAGGAGGGGGCTCAGGGCTGGGGTTCAGGGTTGGGGTGCTGGGGGCACAGGCTCTGGGGTGGGGCAGGGCCGGGGATAAGGAGCTTGGGGTGCAGACATGCTGCCCCAGGGCTAGGGCCAGAGAGGACTCCCCCCCCCCACACACTGGCAGCAGCAAACTCCGGGGGAGGGACCCCTCCTCTTCCCCCCCCCGCACCTCCCAGAAGCACACTCACTTTGCACCACGGTCACTGCACATGCTCCTAGAGCCCCTCTCCGGTCCAGAAAGCCCCCTCGCCTCCCATATGGTGGGTACCGGGGGCGGGGGTTACCATCACATGCTGCTGCCCCTCACCATAGCCTCACTGGGGATGGGGGATGGGGCTGCCCCTTGCCCAGCGTTGGGCAGGAGAGGGGGCTGTAGGCACAGGGGCGGGGGGGGTGGATCACAGGGTCAAACACTCACCAAAGCCCCAGCAGCTGCTCAGGTGAGTAAGGTCCACTCCAGATGTCTGTCTCCTGGCCGGAAGTCCCCTTGGTGTCTCCTCCAGCTGGGTGCCGGGAGAGGGGAGGGCTGCCAAGCAGGTGTGTGCCTCCTTCCCCATTCCCTCTCCCCCTCCTGAGGTGCTGCAGGGATCCCCACTCACTCCCTAGTCCCGGCTCACACTCTGGGCACCGGCTGGGAGTCTCTCATCCTGCCAGCCCCACAGCTCTCCGCAGGGGCTCCCAGCGTAGACTAGAGCTGATCTGCTAAGGTAAGAAAAGCCAAGGGAGGAAAGGAAATGGTGCCCTTCCCTTCTGCAGTGCGTGGGCCTGCGATGAGCCCTGGCTGCTGCTTTGCAGGAACATCAGCCTGCCCAGCCCGCCTGCCTAGCTACGTACCTGCGCGCGGCCCGCCTGGCCCGCCTGCCTCGCTACGTAACTGCGCACGGCCTCCCCGGCCCGCCTGCCTCGCTACGTACCTGGGCGCGGCCCACCCGGCCCGCCTGCCTCACTACGTACCTGGGCGCGGCCCGCCCGGCCCGCCTGCCTCGCTACGTACCTG
>NC_048321.1:12145358-12165919 GCF_013100865.1 Trachemys scripta elegans
GGGCACGGCCTGCTGGGCCCGCCTGCCTAGCTACGTACCTGCGCACGGCCTGCCGGGCCCGCCTGCCTAGCTACGTACCTGGGCACGGCCTGCCTGGCCCGCCTGCCTAGCTACGTACCTGCGCACGGCCTGCCTGGCTCGCCTGCCTAGCTACGTACCTGCGCACGGCCTGCGTGGCCCGCCTGCCTGGCTACGTACCTGGGCACGGCCTGCTGGGCCCGCCTGCCTAGCTACGTACCTGCGCACGGCCTGCCGGGCCCGCCTGCCTAGCTACGTACCTGGGCACGGCCTGCCTGGCCCGCCTGCCTAGCTACGTACCTGCGCACGGCCTGCCTGGCCCGCCTGCCCAGCTACGTACCAGTGCACAGCGATCAGACCAATTTCCTCCCAGCCAGACAACACAACAAGGAAAGGACACAGGCAACTTGGTTTGAGCATTGGCCTGCTAAACCCAGGGTTGTGAGTTCAATCCTTGAGGGGGCCAATTATGGATCTGGGGCAAAAATCAGTACTTGGTCCTGCTAGTGAAGGCAGGGGGCTGGACTCGATGACCTTTCAAGGTCCCTTCCAGTTCTAGGAGATAGGATATCTCCATTATAAAAAACAAAACAAAACAAAACAAACCTTCAATTTAGCCCTGACTTTTCACTCGCTGAGAGGCACCGTGAGCTAAGGGATACTGCCCTAAGATGGGACTCAGGACTCCTGGGTTCAACTGTGTGACCTCAGCCAAGTTACTTCTTCCCCTCCCCCCACTTTGTGTCTCAGTTTCCTTTCAAACCCAGCTTCTGTCTCATCTGGTGCCCCAGCTTTCCAAAGGGCCGGTGAGAAAGGGCCATGAGGGTTCGGGCGTGACTAGGGTTACCATACGTCCGGTTTTTCCCGGACATGGCCGGCTTTTTGGTCCTCAAATCCCCGTCCAGGGGGAATTGTCAAAAAGCCGAACATGTCTGGGAAAATACTCCACCCCCTCCCCCAGTCCCCTGCTTACCTTGGCTCCCGCAGGCTGCGAGTGGCAGGCAGATTCCCCCGCGGCGGCGGCTGCTGCTGCTCCCCCCAGACACCTCAGCTTTGTGTAGCTGAAGAGCGGAGCTGCCCCAGCGCTACCGGCTTCACGGTTTGCTGGGCAGTCCCCAGATCTCTAGACCCTGCGCCCCCGGGCGGGCGCTTCCTCAGCGCAGCCGGAGCCAGGGAGGGGAGGCGCCCGGCCAGGGGTGCAGGGTCTGGAGATCTGGGGGCTGCCTGGCAACCCGTGAAACTGGTAACGCTCAGGCAGCTTCGGGTGGCTGGGAGGGAGGAGGGGGAATGCAGGGCGCTCAGGGGAGGGGGTGGAGTTGGGGCGGGGACTTTGGGGAAGGGGCGGGGCCAGGGCAGGGAGGGGACGGGGCGGGGTGGGGGGGGGGCGGGGCCAGGGCCCTGTGGAGTGTCTTCCTTTTTTAAGGTTTAAATATGGTAACCCTAGGCGTGACTGAGGCAAAACGGAGCCAGTGACATCTCACTCCCAACTCTCAGGACTTCAGCCCAGAAAGGAGGGGTGGGAGAGGTCCCGGCTGGCAATGGGATGTGCCGAGAGCCCGGGGTGCAGAGCTCTGCTGGGTTCAGAGAGAAGAACTGAACGGGGTCAGATGGAGACTTTGGGGCCAGGTCCATAGCTGGACAGGTTGTCTTAGCTCTGTGCTATGCCAGCCCCATCATCATCTAACCCCGCCAGGGTGAAGAGCCCCGTGGTTTGGGTTTCCCGTTCTGCCACTAGGGCCCTGGGGAGTATTGCTCAGAGCACAGAGCATCCTTCCTTCAATGGGGCAGCAAGGGGAGAGTCATGTCTGCAATCCCCAGGACTAGGGAAATGGTCTGGGCCTAATGAACACTTGGGAGAAAAACACTGCTAAAACCCAGGTGTTTCGCAGACGGGCTGAGAAAAGTCCCAACGCTTCATCCCTGGAGCTCTCAAGTAGCCTCCAGGACAACCAGGGAGCGCCTGGCATCTCTAAGCTCAAAGATAAGCAGGAAACAAGCCTTTTTTGGAGCGGGGGAGTTTCCGGGCAGAAAAGAAAAGCACAAAAATGGCACAATTCAAGTTTTCCTGTTATGGGTCTCCCACTCCAGCCATCATAATATTAATAATAATTCCCAGCTCTTAGCAGCAGCAGCTCGCAAGGCCAAGGTCCCAGCATGCCAGTGGCAGTTCCTGGTCTATCTACTAGGAACTGCCTCTTTTTACAATGGGGGAATGGGGCTCCAAGCCACTCAGAAGCTGGCAGAAGCAGCACGGTTGCCTTAGGCTTGTGAGATTCAACCCGCCTGGGTTTCCCAGATGTAGCCGGTGTCCTTTAGCTCATGGTTCCGGGGGTGTCTGCATTACAGGAAGCAGAGGTTTAACCATCGGGATCCCCACTCACTCCCAGAGGGGAAGTCGGTGCCTATGCTCTGGGATATTCCAATTTTTCTATACATGGAAACATTTGTCCTGGAATGAATACAGGATTTTGTGTGCAAGTCACTAGCACCATCCAAATTGGAACCCAGGCCTTTTGGCCAACAAGTTGTGTCAGCACTGTCACTGATATTATTACTCCTCCTGGCAACCTACAAAACGTATTGATTGAATTGTTTCCCCCAGTGGAGCAATTACAATTGGACATACATGAGTCAGTGATAAGAACCAAGGAAGCCTTAATACCCACAGCTCATCTTATCCAACAACAAATAGAAGTAGAAAGTGTGCAAAGAGGGGTGGAAACACCTTAGTGGGCAATCCCAGAGGATGTTACTCTCCACCCAATAGTCCAAACACTCAGTGTAATACTGATGGGAATAGAAGCCATAACAGTAATTGCACTGATGGGAATGTGTTGCTACACGCAATGACAAATCAAAAAAGCCAAATGACAATGCCTGGTTTAAAACAAACAAACAAACAAAACTAGCTATCAACACTGCCATAGTAATGAATAATCATTATAAGAAATAATCAAATGCTTATTAATGTTTTAAAAGAAAATGTTTGGACTTATACAGTATGTAAGGGCATCTCTATACTTGCATACTCTGTAGGGTGTGTTAAACCAAATGTGTCCTATAAAAATGTATAAGGTACAAACACATACACGTATGCATATTATAATCCTGACCAAAGCCCATATCATCGACCACCAACTAAGTATAAAGGATTCCTCATGTCACCCACAGATTACACCCCACGCCTCAGTCATGGTCCTCGGCCTAACATTCCCAGATACACTATAAGGGACTAAAAACAATTGAAAAATAAAATCTGTTCATCAGTTGTATGAGGGAATGTGCAGACCAAGGGATAGATGGGGAATCTATTTTTGGATGACTGGAAAAAGGCAAATATAGTGCCCATCTTTAAAAAAGGGAAGAAGGAGAATCCAGGGAACTACAGACCCGTCAGCCTCACATCAGTCCCCGGAAAAATCATGGAACAGGTCCTCAAGGAATCCATTTTGAAGAACTTGGAGGAGAGGAAAGTGATCAGGAACAGTTAACATGGATTCACCAAGGGCAAGTCATGCCTGACCAACCTGATTGCCTTCTATGATGAGATAATTGGCTCTGTGGATATGGGAAAGCAGTGGATGTGATATATCATGACTTTAACAAAGCTTTTGATACCATCTCCCACAGTATTCTTGCCAGCAAGTTAAAAAGTATGGATTGGATGAATGGACTATAAGGTGGATAGAAAGCTGGCTAGATTGTTGGGCTCAACAGGTAATTATCAATGGGTCGATGTCTAGTTGGCAGCTGGTATCAAGTGGAGTGCCTCAGGAGTCTGTCCTGGGGCCAGTTTTGTTCAACATCTCCATTAATGATCTGGATGATGGGATAGATTGCACCCTTAGCAAGTTTGCAGATGACACTAAGCTGGGGGGAGAGGTAGATACGCTAGAGGGTAGGGTTAGGGTCTAGAGTGACTTAGACAAATTGGAGGATTGGGCCAAAAGAAATCTGATGAGGTTCAACAAGGACAAGTGCAGAGTCTTGCACTGAGGGTGGAAGAATCCCATGCACTGCTACAGGCTGGGGACTGAGTGGCTAAGCAGCAGTTCTGGAGAAAAGAACCTGGAGAGTACAGTGGACGAGAAGCTGGATATGAGTCACAGTGTGCCCTTGGAATGGGTTCCCTAGGGAGGTGGTGGAATCTCCATCCTTAGAGGTTTTTAAGGCCTGGATTGACAAAGCCCTGGCTGGGATGATTTAGATGGGGGTTGTCCTGCTTTGAGCAGGGGGTTGTACTAGATGACTTCCTGAGATCTCCTCCAATCCTAATCGTCTATGATTCTATGAATGTGTGAATGGAGAGGTAAGGTGGCCACATAACAGTGTTTAGCCCACTGGTCCATCTTCAGTCCATGCATTATGCTTTTCCAGGATGATGGGTAAACATCCTCCGCATAAAATGGTAAAAAGTGGGGGACTGTAGTACTGAGTCATAAGCCTCTGTATCAGAGGTCTAGTACAAGGCAGGACCTACTCACAGAATCTCTCAAGAACAGGGCTGATCTTGCAGAAATACACATTGCTAAGAAGTGTTAAGCACAGAGCGCTCACACAAACACAGCCTGATATCAAGTGATACGAGAACATTCCGATATCAAGGATGGTACAAAAACATTCCCCAAGGGTACCAGGAACACACTGACCGCTCCTAAAAGATAAGGTCAGGAGGACAGTATGCAATAGAAATGTTTTGATCAAACCAACATGTAAAAGGTGATGGGTAATAACTAGCCATGTCAGGGGGCAGTGACTGTGTCAGAGGCAGTATGTAACTTGTTTGTATCAAGGTATAAAGATGTATCTCAGAGTAAGTATCTTTGTCCAGCCGAGGGGGAATGGAAAGTCCCGCCATTCACTGAGCTGTGTCCATTGTCATAGGCATACATGTCTTAGTATCCTCGTAGAGTCTGCCAGGTGTTATTACCGTGCTTTGTTGACAATAAACCTGGCCTGGTGCCTTCGTACCTTAATGGATCTTGTGGTCATTGGGCGGTTTGCTCGAGGTGTCTGCGCAGAGCTGGGGCAGCACACAGGGAGAACGCACACACACAGCCAAACGACTAACAACAGCATCTGTGCAGCACCCAGTGCAATGGGGGTCCCCGATCTTGCTAATGGGAAATGGGTTCCAGATTTGCTCGCCTGCACCAGGTGCTGAAATGCCCCTGATAAGTCATGACAGGGAAGTGGCTGGGGGGACCTTGCACTTCTCTAGCAGCCAACGTTGGTCATTTCATTCCAAACTGCTCTAGGCTCTCAGGGTTAAAACTTGCTGTCCTGCATGGCCTAGTGGGTGGAGCATGAGACTGAGGTTCAGGACACCTGGGTTCTGTTCCCAGGTGTGCCACTGGCCTGCTATGCGGCCTTGGACCAGTCCCTCCCCCACTGCGTGCCTCAGTTTCCCCTCCCAATCTAGCCCAAGCTATAATCTGCTGTTCATTAACCAGAGCAAATCCAGAGTGGCAGCAGGACTTGGGGGGGCAGTAGGCTGACTCCCGGTACCACTGGGCTCATTCCCAGCTGGAGCAGGCGCTCAGAGACCTGAGTCAGCAAACTCCATTGGCCTGGGGACCTGGGTGCTGCCTGTCCCCACCGTCCCCAGGCACCTGTTCCAGGGGCTGGCTGGATGCAGGCCCAGAGTGGGCTTGACCTCTTTCTGCCCACGGGAAGGGGCTAACGGGGTGGAACAGGGCAGTCTGCAGTCACATGCATCTCACCGTGCCTCAGTTTCCCCTCTATCCCCGGGGTTGAAGGGGCGGGAGGGGGACCGTAGAGTGTGCGCTCCTCCCCTGGAAAACGCCAGGCCTCGCAGCCAGCAGCTTGGGACCCAGCCAGAGCAGGTTTGCCATCTGCCTCCCCCGCTCCCCTCCTCCCAGCCCCTGCGCAAGCGAAGGTGAGACCCGAGGTGCACAGGACACAATGGCCCCATTGAGCGAAGGGAGGCAGCACTGCCAGGAAAAGGGAGGGGGGCTGCGAGGGGCGGGGCTTCCTGGCAGGTCACTCCTCCCAGACCTGGGATGGAACCCAGGAGTCCTGGCTCCCAGACCCGCTAGACCCCCCCCCCCCCCACTCCCCTCCAGCTCCGTCTTCCCCTCCCACATGCGCTGTGTGTAGCCTGGTCCCCCCAGTCCCCTGCCCCCCCTCCTCCGGGGGGGGGCATGCACAGGTGTCCTGCAGCGGCCACGCCCATTGGGCAGCCCGGCCCGGCCCCTCCCCCAGCCCCGCGCTCCCCTGCCGGGCCCCCGGCTCCGCCCGCCCCAGGTGAACCATCGCCCCGCTGAGCTGCCGCCTGGGCCGGGTGACCCCGGCGCCCCCCGCCATGCCGGCCCCTGCCCAGCCCCGGCCAGCTGCATGGTGAGCCCGCGGCCAGCCGGAGCCGCAGGGACGTGTCACGGGTAAGGGACCTCCCGCCCCGGGCACTGGCCGGGCATCGCGCCCCGACAGTCCCGCCCCATGAACCGCGCCCCGGACACCCCGCCCCCGACACCCCTGCACCAGGCACTGCTCCCGGGCACCCCCACCTTGGGCATCTCGCCCAAGGCAACTGTGTCCCAGACACCCCCTCCCAGGGCACTGTGCTCGGGCACCCCACCCTGGGCATCTCGCCCATGGCACTGCCCCAGACACCCCCCGGGCACCCCCTCTCAGGGCACTGTGCTCGGACCCCCCCACGGGCATCTTGCCCAAGGCACTGTGCCCCCAACACCCCCGCACTGGGCACCCCCCACCCCAGACACCCCCGCCCCGGACACCCCCACGCAGAGCAGTATCCTTGGACACCCCCACCACAGACACCCCTGCTCTAGGCTCCGTGCTCCCAACACCTCCCACCCTGGACCCCCTTGGCACCGCACCCACATCACCCCTCCCCCTGGGTACTGCACTCAGATCCCCACTCTGACCCCCACTGGGCACTGTGCCCCAAATCTCCCACCCCCCTTGGGCACTACACCCAGATCACGCCTCCCCCTGGGGGATGGGTGCGTGGATGTAGGGGTGAGGGATGGGTGTGTGGGGTGGATGGGGGGGATGGATGGATGGAGGGGTGTGAGGGAGAATGGGGGGGGGGTGCGTGGGGTCAATGGGTGGATTGAGGGGCATGTGGGGGGATGCATGGATGGACGGAGAGGGTGCGTGGGGGGGATGGGTTGGTGGCTGTATGGGGGATGGGTGGATGGAGGAGTGCGTGGGGCGATGGATGGATGGGAGGATGGAGGGGTGCATGGGGCAATGGATGGGTGGGTGGATGGAGGGGTGCGTGAGGGGATCGATGGGTGGATGGAGGGTGCGTGGGGGGATGGATGGAGGGGTGCGTGGAGCAATGGATGGACGGGTGGATGGGGGATGGGTGGATGGAGAGGTGCGTGGGGCAATGTATGGGGGATGGGTGGGTGGCTGGATGGGGGATGGGCGGATGGAAAGGCACATGGGGAATGGTTTATCCGGCGCTGCCCATTGCCAAAACAGCAGTGCAGGCTCGGCAGTGGCTGGCTGGATGCTGTGGTTGTCTCCCCACAGTGCGGCTCCCACAGCCAGTGCCTGCCCCATGGGCTTGCAGGGGATGTGGTTCAGTACGTGGAGCTTGGGCAGCGCAGAATCGGGCCCCACCCCAGAAGTGGCTGCATGTCAGCATCCGGTGAGCCATCCCCATGAGGTGTTATGTGCAGCTGTTCCCCAGCTGCCCTGCCCAAGAGGTGACTACACCTCAGCTCCGGGCAAGCCATCCCTGTGTGTCCACGCCTGTGGGGTGAAAGGCTGCAGAGGGAGGGGATTTGGGGTCCCCGAGCAGGATCTCAGAGACCAGGAGTCCTGTGCTGGCGCCAGCCAGGGCTGGGAACCCTGTAGTCACCGCCCCGCTGTGCTCTCTGTCCCCAGGGTGCAGGACTTGCCGGGTGCCAGGGGAGCAGGGTCTGTCTGGCCCGGCCCACTGGCTCCAGTCAATCATTAACCGCGGCAAGGAGATGGCTGAGAAAGACGGTGAGTCGCGGGGGAGCTGGGCCGCAGGCTACTCCTGCCCTAATCCCACATCCTGCTTCCTGCCCTAGCCAGTGCCTCCGCCCAGTGCCGTGTCCCCCATGATTGGGGGATCCCTGATCCCATCCACGCCCCTGCCTTCTCCCCAATCCCTCCTACCTTCCCTGATCCAACACCCCCATCTCCAATCTCCCCACCCCTCCCCCATTCCTGATCCCACAACTCCCCCAGCCCCATATCCTTCCCACCCCTTCCCAATCCCTGATCCCACCCTCCCCTAGTCCCATATTCCACCCCCTCCCCAAACCCTGATTCCATGTTCCTCCCCTTCCCTCAGTCCAATATCCCACACCCCACCCCTCTCCAATCCCTGATTCCATCCTTCCCCCAGTCCCAAATCCCACACCCCACCCCTTCCCAATCCCTGATCCCACGTCCCTCCCCTAGTCCCATATCCTACACCCACCCCTTCCCAATCCCTGATCCCACGTCCCTCCCCTTCCCCCCGTCCCATATCCTACACCCCACCCCTCCCCAATCCCAGATCCCACCCCTTCTCAGATCCCACGTCCCTCCTCCAGTCCCATATCCCATACCCCACCTCTTCCCAATGCCTGATCCCATGTCCCAGCCCCTCCCCAATCCCACTTCCCAGCCCCTCCCCAATCCCTGATCCCATTCCTCCCCCGGCCCCATATTCCACACCCCCGCCCTTCCCAATTCCTGATCCCATGTCCCTGCCCCTTCCCCAATCCCTCTCCCCTTCCCTGATCCAACACCCCCTTCTCCAGTCCCCCACCCCTCTCCCAATCCTACATCCCACACCCATCTGCCCCTTCCCAATCCACCCTCCCCCCCCCCCGCTTTTCTGATCGCTCCCCCCTCCCTGAACTGCAGGAGAAATAGATCATTAACAGTGCCAGATGGCTGGGCAGAGGACACCAGAGGGTCACGCTGCCTGAGCTCAGCTCAGCTCCCTTCTGGTCCCCCACTCCAGGCTGGCCCCCTCCCCACCCCAGAGGGGTAGGCTGGGGAGAAGGGGCAGGGCTAGGGGCAGATAGGGGAGGGGAGGTTTGTGGGTGGGGAGGTGGTCGAAGCCAGCGGGGGAAGGGTGGGGAATTGGTGCATGGCTGGTGGGGGTAAGGAGCTGGCCCAGCTGGCAGAGGAGGGGCAGAGGTGATATTGTTGTGAGTCTGAAGTTAATGGCGGTTTGAGATTGTCATATAAGAGGGTCAGCTGGAATTCTGTAACCAAAATCCTCAGTCGACAATCGGCACAGCCCTGTGCACCGCAAAGTAAGAACAGATCCAGCCCCACCCCGCGGTGAGGGGCAGAGTTGGCCGTGCCCCTTCTCCATAGGGTGACCAGACAGCAAATGTATAAAATCAGGACAGGGGTGGGGGGTAATAGGAGCCTATATAAGAAAAAGACCCAAAAATCGGGACTGTCCCTATAAAATAGGGACATCTGGTCACCCTACTTCTCCACTGGAACGGGTGGGATGCGCAGTTTCATCCCCCAACTAAGTTCCAAACCTTCTGTCGTTATATAGCCAAAGAGACCCCTCCTTGCCACAAAAACCCACCCAGAACTAAGGGTGCGGCAGGACCCCCTGACTTGAAGTGGTTTCCATCATATCCAGGGTTAACAGTTTGGTTCAATGGCTCTCAGCACCCCCACGATACACATTGTTCCAGCCTCCCTGGCCCTGAATCATCTGTTCTGATGGGATTTCCTTTCAGAGGAAGTCTGTACTGATTGATGTGTGAAGGCAGCATTATTTACAGTGGAGACGACCAACGTTGTTCAAGTTCAAGATAATCTCTCTCAGTGTGTCCTTCTTTCCCCATGATCATTCTTCCCTAGTGATTCTCCCTAGCAAAAATCACCCCTCATCAATCCCAGGTTTAATGTTTACATCAGCCTTAGATCTATATTCATAGAATCATAGGACTGGAAGGGACCTCGCGAGGTCCAGTCCCCTGCACTCATGGCAGGACTAAATATTATCTAGACCAGCCCTGACAGGTGTTTGTCCAACCTGCTCTTAAAAATCTCCAGTGATGGAGATTCAACAACCTCCCTGGGCAATTTATTCCAGTGCTTAGCTACCCTGACAGGAAGTTTTTTGTAATGTCCAACCTAAACCTCCCTTGCTGCAATTTAAACCCATTGCTTCTTGTTCTATCCTTAGAGGATAAGAAGAACAATTTTTCTCCCTCCTCCTTATGACACCCTTTTATGTACTTGAAAACTGTTATCATATCTCCTCTCAATCTTCTCTTCTCCAGACTGAACAATCCCAGTGTTTTCAATCTTCCCTCATAGCTCATGTTTTCTAGATCTTTAATCATTTTTGTTGCTCTTCTCTGGACTTTCTCCAATTTCTTCACATTTTTGCTGAAATGCGGCGCCCAGAACTGGACACAATACTCCAGTTGAGGCCTAATCAGCGCAGAGTAGAATGACTTCTCATGTCTTACTTACAACACTCCTCCTAATACATCCCAGAATGGTGTTCGCTTTTTTTGCAACAGCATTTCAGCATTGACTCATATTTAGCTTGTGGTCCACTATAAGCACCAGACCCCTTTCCGCAGCACTCCTTCCTAGGCAGTCATTTCCCATTTTGTATGAACGCAACTGTTTGTTCCTTGCTAAGTGGAGTACTTTGCATTTATCCTTATTGAATTTCATCCTATTTACCTCTGACCATTTCTTCAGTTTGTCCAGATCATTTTGAATTTTAATCCTATCCTTCAAAGCACTTGCAACCCCTCCCATCTGGGTATCCTCTGCAGACTTTAGAAGTGTTCTCTCTATACCATTATCTAAATAATTGATGAAGATATTGAACAGAACTGGACCCAGAACTGATCCCTTGAGGGACCCCACTCGTTATGCCCTTCCAGCATGACTGTGAACCACTAATAATTACTCTCTGGGAACGGTTTTCCAGCCAATTATGAACCCACCTTCTTCTAATGGCTCCATCTAGGTTGCATTTCCCAGTTTGTTTATGAGAAAATCATGTGAGACCGTATCAAAAACTTTACTAAAATCAAGATATACCACATCTATCGCTTCCCCCCTACCCACAAGGTTTGTTACCCTGTAAAGAAAGCTATCAGGTTGGTTTGACAAGTTTTGTTCTTGACAAATCCATGCTGATTCTTACTTATCACCTTATTATCTTCTAGATGTTTCAAATTGATTGCTTAATTATTTGCTTCATTATCTTTCTGTGTACAGAAGTTAAGCTGATTGGTCTGTAATTCCTTGGGTTGTCCTTATTTCCCTTTTTATAGATGGGCACGATATTTGTCCTTTTCCAGTCTTCTGGAATCTCTCGTGTCTTCCATGACTTTTGGAAGATAATTGCTAATGACTCAGATATCTCCTCAGTCAGCTCCTTGAGTATTCTAGGATACATTTCATCCTGGTGACTTGAAGACATCTAACTTGTATAAGTAATTTTTGACTTGTTTGTTCCCTATTTTAGCCTTTGATTAAGGGAATCAAGGATATCTGGTGTTCTATAGGCATGGAGATGCCACAGATTATTAGATTAAAGCCTAATAGATAAAATACATTATCTTACTTATAGGACAAGGCCCAGTGTTCTGGGCCTTAGAATTCAAACATCTCCTTTGTTAATATCATACAGATTCTAAAGCATAGTTGATATATAAATGAATCAAATATACGGAAAGTAAGGACTAAAAGGGTTAATATTTACTAAGAAATACTAAAAATACTGTCAGATGGCAGCTGCAGTGGTGTTATAGGCGTTATTGATTTAGGGTTTCTTCATGGAGTATGGAGGTGTAGTGATCTGATAGCTATATAATAGGTACACGTACCCTTCCCTCCATCTCCACACACATCTCATCCATCCATCCACGTATCCATCCATCCAATCCCACACATACCTCTCCATCCATCCATCTCCACATATATCCATCCATCCATCTCCACACATCACTCTTAATCCATCCGTCCATCTATCTCCACACGAATCCATGCATCCATCCCCACATGTATCCATCCATCCATTCTCACATATATCTCTCCATCCATCCATCTATCCACCCATTCCCACATGTATCCATCCATCCATTCTCACATATATCTCTCCATCCATCCATCTATCCATCCATCTCCACACACATCCCATCCATCCATCCATCCATCCATCTCCACACGTACCCCTCCATCTATCCTCACATGTATCCCTTCATTTTCTTGTCTGTCCATCCATACATACATACATCTCCCCATCCATCCATCCATCCATCCATCCATCCATCCATCCATCCATCCATCCATCCACACANCCATCCATCCATCCATCCATCCATCCATCCATCCATCCATCCATCCATCCACACATGTATCCCTCCATCCATCTAACTCCACATGCATCCATCCATTCCCACAAATGCCCCTCCATCTGTCCATCCCCACAGGTATCCATCTATACATCTATCTCCACACACACACTTCTCCATCCAGCCAGCCAGCCCACATAGAATCATAGAAGTGTAGGAGTGGAAGGTACCATGAGAGGTCATCTAGTCCAGTGTTCTGCACTCATGGCAGGACTAAGTATTATCTAGACCATCCCTGAGAGGTGTTTGTCCAACTTGCTCTTAAAAATCTCCAATGATGGAGATTCAACAACCTCGCTAGGCAATTTATTCCAGTGCTTAAACACCCTGACAGGAAGTTTTTCCTAATGTCCAATCTAAACCTCCCTTGCTGCAATTTAAGCCCATTGCTTCTTGTCCAGTCCTCAAAGGTTAAGAAGAACAATTTTTCTCCCTCTTCCTATTAACAAGCTTTTATGTACTTGAAAACTGTTATCATGTCCTGTCTCAGTCTTCTCTTCTCCAGACGAAACAAACTCAATTTTTTCAGTCTTTCCTCATAGGTCATGTTTTCTAGACCTTTAATCATTTTTGTTGCTCTTCTCTGGACTTTCTCCAATTTCTCCACATCTTTGCTGAAATGTGGTGCCCAGAAGTGGACACAATACTCCAGCTGAGGCCTAATCAGTGTGGAGTAGAGCAGAAGAATGACTTCTCGTGTCTTGCTTACAATAGTCCCGCTAATACATCCCAGAAGGATGTTCGCTTTTTTTGCAGCAGTGTTACACTGTTGACTCATATTTAGCTTGTGGTCCATTATGAGCACCAGATCCTTTCCGCAGGACTCCTTCCTAGGCAGTCATTTCCCATTTTGTATGCGTGCAACTGATTGTTCCTTGCTAAGTGGAGCACTTTGCATTTGTCCTTATTGAATTTCATCCTATTTACTTCAGACCATTTCTTCAGTTTGTCCAGATCATTTTGAATTTTAATCCTATCCTCCAAAGCACTTTCAATCCCTCCCAATTTGGTATCGTCCGCAAACTTTATAAGTGTCCTCTCTATGCCATTATCTAAATCATGGATGAAGATATTGAACAGAACTGAACCCAGAACTGATCCCCGCAGGACCCCACTTGATATACCCTTCTAGCCTGACTGTGAACCACTGATAACTACTCCTGGGAACAGTTTTCCAGCTAGTTATGTGCCCACCTTATAGTAGCTCAATCAAGATTGCATTTCCCCAGTTTGTCTATGAGAAGGTCACGCGAGACAGTATCAAAAGCTTTACTGAAGTCAAGATATACCACATCTACCACTTCCCCCCCATCCACAGGTCTTGTTAGCTTTCTTTGACAGCGTATCAGGTTGGTTTGACACAATTGGTTCTTGACAAATCCATGCCGACTGTTATTTATCACCTTATTATCTTTTAGGTGTTTGCAAATTGATTGCGTAATTATTTGCTCTATTATCTTTCTGTGTACAGAAGTTAAGATGACTGGTCTGTAATTCCCCAGGTTGTTCTTATTTCCCTTTTTATAGATGGGCACGATATTTGCCCTTTTCCAGTCCTCTGGTATCTCTTCCATCTTTCATGACTTTTGGGAGATAATTGCTAATGGCTCAGATATCTCCTCAGTCAGCTCCTTGCGTATTCTAGGATACATTTCATCAGGCCCTGGTGACTTCAAGACATCTAATGTGTCTGAGTAATTTTTAACTTGTTCTTTCCCTATTTTAGCCTCTGATCCTACCCTATTTTCACTGGCATTCACCATGTTAGACATCCAATCACTACTAACTTTTTTGGAAAAAACAGAAACAACAAAGTCATTTATCACTTCTGTCCTTTCCACATTTTCTGTTATTGTTTCCCTCTCTCCCTGCATTGAGTAACGGGCCTACCCTGTCCTGGGTCTATGAGTCTAACCCTAACTCTATGTCTCTAGATAGTTTAATTTTGTTTTGTGCCTTGGCCTTTCTAATTTTGTCCCTACAGACTTGTGTTATTTGTTTATATTCATCCTTTGTAGTTTGACCTAGTTTCCAATTTTTGTAGGACGCTTTTTTTTGAGTTTCAGATCGTTGAAGAGCTCCTGGTTAAGACAGGGTGGTCTGTTGCTGTACTTCCTATCTTTCCTTTGAAGTGGGATAGTTTGCTCTTTTTCCCTTAATTTCTCTAAGAAAAACTGCCAACTCTCTCAAACTCTTTTCCCCCTTATACTTGCTTCCCATGGGATCTTACCTACCAACTGCCTGAATTTGCTAAAGTCTCTGCCTTCTTGAAATCCACTATCTTTATTGTGCTGTTTTCCCTCCTACCACTCCTTAAAATCACAAACTCTTCATGATCACTTTCACCTAAGCTGCCTTTCACTTTCAAATTCAACCAGTTCCTCCCTATTTGTCAAAATCAAATCTAGAACAGCGTCTTCCCAGTAGCTTTCTCCACCATCTGAAATAAAAAAATTTCTCCAATACATTCCAAGAACTTGTTGGATAATCTTTGCCCTGCTGTATTATTTACATATACCACTCCCTCCCTTGCGCCCTCCCTCCCTCCATCTCCATATGTACACCTCCTTCCCTCCATCCATCCATTCATCCATCTCCACATGTAGCCCTCCTTTCCTCCATCCATCCATTCATCTCCACATATACCTCTCCTTCCCTCCATCCTTCCATCCATCTCCACATGTACCCCTCCTTCCCTCCCTCCCTCCATCCATCCATCCATCTCCACATGTACTCCTCATTCCCTGACTCCATCCATCCACTCATCCAGGGGAGGAGGGATAGTTAAATGATTTGAGCATTGGCCTGCTAAACCCAGGGTTGTGAGTTCAATCCTTGAGGGAGCTATTTAGGGAACTGGGGTAAAAATCTTTCTGGGGATTGGTCCTGCTTTGAGCAGGAGGTTGGACTAGATGACCTCCTGAGGTCCCTTCCAACCCTGATATTCTATGATTCCCCAGCACCAATCGGGCTGGTCTGTGGCTTCCACAAGAGTCACTGGTGCTTTCTCAGCAGTTCCCCATGGTAGCGGTTTGTGGCCTGGGAGACTCACAAGGAATCTGACCTGTCAGGGTGGGGCAGGTGCACCTCAGGGCTGGGATGTTCAACAAGGACAAGTGCATAGTCCTGCACTGAGGTCAGAAGAATCTCATGCACTGCTACAGGCTGGGGACTGACTGGCTAAGCCGGGATGGCCAACCTGAGCTTGGGAAGGAGCCAGAATTTACCAATGTACATTGCCAAAGAGCCACAGTAATATGTCAGTAGCCATAGGTGCCAACTCTGGGACTGGAGCACCCACAGGGAAGAATTAGTGGGTGCTCTGCACCCACCGGCAGCCAAGCTCCCCTTACCCCCCCGCCCCACTTCCTCTTCCCCTGAGGGTGCCACGTCCCCGCTCCTCCGCCTACCTCCCAGCGCTTGCCACTGCCAAACAGCTGTTTGGTGGCATAGCAAGCTCTGGGAGGGAGGGGGAAGGAGCGGGAACATGGCGCACTCAGGGGAAGAGGTGGGGAAGAGGCGAGGCTGGGGCGGGGATTTGGGGAAGAAGTTGGAATAGGGGCAGGGAAGGGGTGGAGTTGGGGCAGGGACTTTGGGGAAGGGGTTGGAATGGGGGCGGGGCAGGGGTGGAGTCAGGACTGGGCCAGGTTCAGAGCGGGTCGAGCACCCACTGGCGCGAGAAGTCGGCACCTATGTCAGAAGCCCCCCCATCAGCCCCCCCAGCTCCCAGAGCCTCCCACCCACCAGCAGCCCCATCGATCAGATGTTTTGTGGTGTGCAGGAGGGTCTTGGGGGGGGGGATGGAGAGGAGCCAGGGGTTGAGCAAAAAGAACAGGAGTACTTGTGGCACCTTAGAGACTAACAAATTTATTAGAGCATAAGCTTTCGTGGACTACAGCCCACTTCTTCGCCCCCTGGGCACATTGGAAAGTTGGTGCCTGTAGCTCCAGCTCCGGAGTCGGTGTCTATACAAGGAGCCACATATTAACTTCTGAAGAGCCACATGTGGCTCCAGAGCCACAGGTTGGCCACCCCTGAGATAGGTAGCAGTTCTGCAGAAAAGGCCCTGGGGATTACAGGGGACGAGAAGCTGGATATGAGTCAACAGTGTGCCATTGTTGCCAAGAAGGCCAACGGCATTTATAAGTAGGGGCATTGCCAGCAGATCAAGGGACGTGATCGTTCCCCTCTATTCAGCACTGGTGAGGCCACATCTGGAGTATTGCATCCAGTTTTGGTCCCCGCACTACAGAAAGGATGTGGACCAATTGGAGAGAGTCCTGCAGAGGGCAACAAAAATGATTAGGGGGCTGGGGCACATGACTTACGAGGAGAGGCTGAGGGAACTGGGATTGTTTAGTCTGCAGAAGAGAAGAATGTGGGGGGATTTGATAGCTGCTTTCAACTACCTGAAAGGGGGTTCCAAAGAGGATGGATCTAGACTGTTCTCTCTGGTACCAGATGACAGAACAAGGAGTAATAGTCTCAAGTTGCAGTGGGGGAGGTTTAGGTTGGATATTAGAAAAAACTTTTTCACTAGGAGGGTGGTGAAGCACTGGAATGGGTTATCTAGGGAGGTGGTGGAATCTCCTTCCCTAGAGGTTTTTAAGGCCCAGCTTGACAAAGCCCTGTCTGGGATGATTTAGTTGGGAATTGGTCCTGCTTTGAGCAGGGGGTTGGACTAGATGCCCTCCTGAGGTCCCTTCCAACCCTGATATTCTATGATTCTATGATTTGCAGATATCCCTTCACCTCTCCTGCCCTGCTCGCTGCATCAAGTGNTCCGGGGGGGCGGGCGGGAGGTGTGTGTGCCACGGGAAGAAGCTGACTGGGTTAGTGGCTGCAGTGGCTTTTTTGATCTTCTTCCAGTGAGGTCACCACTGCCCCAGCTGCTCACGTGGCTCTGCTGCTGGGGGGGTGACCCCGTCCCCGGGGTGGCTGATCATGTGGCCCTGTAGCTGTGGGGACTGATCCGTGCCTGGGACAGCTGCTCACACAGCCTTGGACATGGAGCGGGGCTGACCTGTGCCCGGGGCGGCTGCTCACGCGGCCTTGCACCTGGAGCGGGGGCTGACCCGGCTGTGACTCGTTTTCCGATGGAAAATCAGGTTCTCAAGAAAACAAACGTTTTGGCAGAAGAGGGGAAGGGATGTGGTGGGGGAGGGGGACACGGGTTCTCTCCCCAGCTTTGGGAGGGGACTAGGGTCTAGTAGTTAGAGCAGGCAGGGCTGGGAGCCAGGACTCCTGGGTTCTATCTGAGAACTTTCTGATTTTCCTGTGGGAGAAAAAAATGAAGTGTGTGTGGGGGGGAGGGCGGGCGGGGGGATATTTGGTGTTTTGACAAATAGTGGGAATTTTCCTGAGGGAAAAGCACTCCCTGCTGTGAGCCGCTGAGATGCTTTAGCCTATCTGGCCGGGCCTGGGGAAGAGACGCAGTGGGGCAGAGGGGCAGCTGGCTTTAGCAGTGTGTCCTAGCTGAATTCAGCGCTGTGTGCTAATGTCTCCTCTGCCTGCCAGTTCCCTGCCTATCACCTGCACCCTGGGGGCGGGGGGGCTCAGGGAGCCTGCAAAGGGCTTTCCCTCTGTGGCTTTCTGGGAGTTCCCTTCAGCTTATTTGCCTAAGCCTTTCGCAGCTTCCCCACTGGCTCAGCTGGCCATTAGCTACCCTTTGGGCACTCCCATCCCAGGCCTTGTGCCAGGCGCTGCACAGCCCACGAGCAGGGCCGGCTCCAGGCACCAGCTGAGTAAGCTGGTGCTTGGGGCCGCAGACTGTTCGAGGCGGCATTCCGCCCAATCCTAGGGCGGCACGGCTGCTTTTTTTTGTTTTTGTTTTTTTGAACCAGAGCGCCCTGCAGGGCTGTCCTCTTCCTTCCCTCCCCGCCGACCGGAGCGGAGCCCTGGCGGCAGGAGGCGGCGCAGCGGGAGGGGCCGCGTGGCAGTGCCCCTGCTGTAGCCCTGGCCGCTCCCTTCTCTCTCTCTCTCTCTCCCGCCCGCTCCCTCCTCCTCCCCCCCCCCAGCTGGTCCCCCTGCACCCGCAATTTTTTTTTTTTTTTTTTTTTTGCTTGGGGCGGCCAAAAAGCGCGAGCCAGCCCTGCCCACAAGAGACAGGCCCTGTCCCAGAGATCATCGGCCTCGTTGCCCCTGGCACTGGCTGGGGCTGTACGTATCTAGCCAGGTCTGGCTCTGCTAGGGTGACCAGATAGCAAGTGTGAAAAATCGGGACGAGGGTGGGGGGTAATAGGAGCCCCTATAAAAAAGAAGCCCCAAATATCAGGACTGTCCCTATAAAATCGGGACATCTGGTCACCCTAGGCTCTGCCCAAGGACCCCCAGTGAGCTGTGCTCCCGGAGGGCTCCTGCTAGTGGTACTGCTCATCGCTGGCCCTGCTGTGCCACCCCAGGACGACTGTACACACACACACCGCCCAGTTGTGTGACCCTTGGGTGACTGTACACACACACACAGCCCCATTGTGTGATCCCAGGGCAACTGTGTACACACACACACACACACACAACGCCCAGTTGTGTGACCCTAGGGTGACTGTACACACACATACAGCCCCACTGTGCCCCCTTGGGTGACTGTACACACACACACAACACCCAGTTGTGTGACCCTAGGGTGACTGTACACACACACACAGCCCCATTGTGTGACCCCAGGGCAACTGTACACACACACACACACACACAACGCCCAGTTGTGTGACCCTAGGTGACTGTAAACACACACACACACACACACATGGTGTGACCCTAGGGTGACTGTACACACACACAGCCCCACTGTGTGACCCCCCCAGGGTGACTGTACACACACATACAGCCCTACTGTGCCCCCTGGCAAGTGTACACACAGAGAGTTCTGTTGTGTGACCCCAGGATGACTGTACACACACACTGCCCAGTTATGTGACCCTATGGCGACTTTACATACACACACAGCCCTATTGTGTGACCCTAGGGTGACTGCATGCATACGCGCGCACACACACACACACACAGAGCCCCATTGTGTGACCCCCCTCCCAGGGCAACTGTACACACACATACAACCCCCCTAAGCTCCCCGGGTGAATGTACACAGATACAACCCCATTGTGTGACCCCAGAGCAACTACACACACACAGAGAATCCTGTTGTGTGACCCCAGGATCACTGTACACAAACATACAGCCCCAGTGTGTCCCCCTGACCCCTTAGGGTGACCTTACACACAGGCTGGTTGTGTGATACTAGGACTGTTGAATAAGTGTGTTGCCATTGTATTATTTCAGTGCAGTTGAAGATATAAATGTCTTTGTGTTGTCCCCTTACACTGGGGGGTGGGTGGTGGGGAGCCAGGACTCCAGGTTCTATCCCCAGCTCCGATTGCCCCTCTCTGTGCCTCAGTTTCCCCATCTGTACATTTCAGAAAGTAGCACTTGTCCTGTGGTGGACCCCCCCCCCGCCCCAAACCACTGGTTCTCCTTCCCAGGTGTAGGCTGGCAGCTCCCTTCCCCCACCTGGGCTGGGCTGCTGGGGGAGGGGGGAGTGCAGGAGCCAATCCTCCCAGGCCAGGTGTGAGGAGATCAAAAAACCCATCCTGCGCCCCTTCCCTGTCTGTCCCAGCACAGCATCCGCAGCCCCAGCCCAGATGGCCCCCTGGCTACCAGGCACTGGGCTCGGGGCAGAGCCCTTCAGCCCTGTACTGAGCATGGGCCAGGTTCAGTCGCACACCCATGTCCCCACAGAGCCCCCTTCCCCCCCCTGGGGGGGTTACTGGTCAGAGCAGGGGGGCTGGGAATCAGTCAACTAAATGGGATGGTGCTGCCAGGAACACAGCAACATGCTGGGGCTTTGGGGCTAACGCCGAGTATGGGAACAAAACAACTCCTCCTCAGCCCCTGCCCTGTTCCCCCTTCTGAGCCCCCAACCCCACAGCATGGAGCCCCCTGCAAAGCCTGCCAGCCAGCTACCTGCAGCCCAGCGCCCCCTGCTGAGCCCCCTGCCCCGTGCCCTGCAGCCCAGCGCCACCTGCTGAGCCCCGTGCCCTGCAGCACAGCGCCCCCTGCTGTGCCCCCCTGCTGAGCTCCCTGCCCCGTGCCCTGCAGCCCAGCGCCCCCTGCTGAGCCCCCTGCCCTGCAGCACAGCGTACTTCATGGACGATGAGATCGGAAGAGCGTCCA
>NC_048321.1:12170860-12183290 GCF_013100865.1 Trachemys scripta elegans
GCCCCCTGCTGAGCCCCCTGCCCTGTGCCCTGCAGCACAGCGCCCCCTGCTGTGCCCCCTGCCCTGCAGCACAGCGCGCCCTGCTGAGCCCCTGCCCTGCAGGACAGTGCCCCCTGCTGAGCCCCGTGCCGAGTGCCCTGCAGCATGGCACCCCCGGGTGCTGGGGGACCTCACTGTGGGGGCACACAGGGAACTCAGTGTCTAGGGGTGGATGCGCTGGCCCTAGACAGGGCAACTGAGCAGTGGGGGCTTCTAGTCAGTGGCACCATGGGGCCAGTTCCCTTTCCTGTGACCCTGCTGGGCCCCCGGGGGGGGGGGGGGCACACACCAGCAATGGGAACAGCCCTGCCAGTCGCTTTCTGGTGCTGCGTCTCCATGGGTCACTGCACCCTGCCCGAGGGCAAAGTCCCCCTGGACCAACCCCCACCCTGCCACGCTAGGGCTGTGGGACATAGAATTCATTAACTCTTCACTGTGGGGCTGGGAGCCAGGACTCCTGGGTTCTGTGCCCAGCTCTGGGAGGGGACTGGGGTCTGGTGGGCTAAAGCAGGCGGGGGCTGGGAGCCAGGACTCCTGGGTTCTGTGCCCAGCTCTGGGAGGGGAGTGGGGTCTGGTGGGTAAAGCAGGCGGGGGCTGGGAGCCAGGACTCCTGGGTTCTATTCCTGGTACAGGGAGGGGGAGTTCTAGTGGTTACAGGGGCGTAGGCTTGGAACCCCCACCTCGAATCTCCAGGCCCCTATTTCATCCCCAGGCCTACTTTCCCCTCCCTCCATCCCTCTGGTACCACAGCAACCCGGGCGGGAGGGTGACAGGAGCCCATGGGACTGGCTGAATGGGGAGGAGTGGGGGGGGGGTGTGGACAGCAGGGGAGGCAGGCAGGTTCCCAGGCTGGGTGCTGAGGCCCTGTGACTCCTCTAGGGTGAGATATGGGGCTGCTGAGCGGGGGCAGGATGCCAGGGTCAGCCCCAGGGCTGTGTGCTGTGTGTGGGGGGGTCCCAGCCAGCTGGGGGGAGTCAGTGCAACAGCCTGTGCTAAGAACCAGGAAGGGGGGGGGTTCGTTCCCAGGCCCATTAACCCCCCTCCTGTTCCAGGGGGCCCCACGGTGCCATGCTGGTCGCTGCCCAAGGTTGTGGCTGTCGTGACTGGTGGTTTCCTGCTCTTAGCCGGCATCGGAGCCAGCGTGTGGGCCATTGGTAAGAATCTGGCCCCCCAGGACCCCTCACTCCCAAGGCACAACCCCCTGGTATCCCAGCCCTGGGCTCCCCCACCCAGCCCTGCCCGGGCCCCTCACTGCCAACCTGCAGCCCCCTGCTAGCCCCCCACTACATCATCCCAACCGGCGAATGCCCCTTACTCCTGTCCTATAGCCCCCTGCTAGCCCCCCCCGCCAGCCCTGCCTGTCCCCCCCCCCCCCCCCCGCTCACATTCCCTGATGCCATATCCTCATTCCTCATAATCACAGCCCTGGGCGCACCTGGAGCTCCCCCTCCTGCTGCCCCCTGCTGGGCATGGTGGGCTCTGCATGTACTCTAAGGCTCTCTTGTCTCTTGCAGTGACATCTGTGCTGGGGAGCGACAGTGAAGGACTGTATGGTGGTAAGTGGGGGAGCCCCCTGCTCAGGGCCATATGACTGGGAGCTACTGCCCCCCTCAATATGGGGGTCTGACACCCTCCCCCTTGTGCACACCAGGGCAGGGCCCGAATCCCCCTCCTCTAACCCACCAGCCCCCACTCCCCTCCCAGAGCGGGGATAGAACCAAGGAGTCCTGGCTCTCAGCCAGCTCTCCTCTGCCCATCAGATCCTACTCCCCTCCCAGAGCTGGAGATAGAACCCAGGAGTCCTGGTTCAAAACCCGCCCCCCCACCAACCCACCAGACCCCACTCTTCTCCCAGAACCAGGCATAGAACCCAGGAGTCCTGACTCCCAGTGGAGGGCCCTCGTCCACTGGATCCAGCTGCCACTTTGTGGGTGTTAGTAGGAAATTGGCTGGTCTGTGAACAACCCAGAGCCCTGCCCTGATCCACCCTCCCTGTTGCTAAGTATCAGGGGGTAGCCGTGTTAGTCTGTATCCACAAAAACAACAAGGAGTCCAGTAGCACCTTAAAGACTAACAGATTTATTTGGGCATAAGCTTTCGTGGGTAAAAACCCCACTTCTTGGGTAAAAACAACACTGAAGAAGTGGGGTCTTCTTACCCACGAAAGCTTAGGCAAAATAAATCTGTTAGTCTTTAAGGTGCCACCAGACTCCTCCCTGTTGCTGGGAGGCCTGGGGACGGCTGCTGTAGGGCAGAGAATGGCCACTGGAGGGAGACATGGACACAGGCTGACCCAGGGTGCTCGTGCAGGGCTGGAGGGGAGGTGGAGGGTGACACATGAAGTTCTTAGACCGTTGCTCAGCGCTGCCCCCTCCCACCCCACAGTCCAGGTCAGTTCGGCCGACCTCCGGCTCACACTGTACGATGAGAGCGAGAGCAAATGGCGCCTTCTCTGCTCCACCACCTCCAATGCCCTGGTGGCTGCGCTGAGCTGCGCAGAGATGGGTTTCGTCAGGTACCAGCCTGGGATAGCAGGGGCTGCAGGTCGGGAGTGAGGGGCGCTGACAGAGCTGGGGAGGGGGGAGCCCAAGGCTGGGATAGCAGGGGCTGCGGGTTGGGAGTGAGGGTGCTGACAGAGCTGGGGGGGACCCAAGGCTGGGATAGCAGGGGCTGCGGGTCGGGAGTGAGGGGTGCTGACAGAGCTGGGGGGGACCCAAGGCTGGAATAGCAGGGGCTGCGGGTCGGGAGTGAGGGGCGCTGACAGAGCTGGGGAGGGGGAGCCCAGGGCTGAGATAGTAGGGGCTGCGGGTTGGGAGTGAGGGGCGCTGTGTGGCGGGGCCAATCTCTGACAGGGGTTGGCTGCCTGTGAGTGACGCTGTCCCCTCCCCAGGTCTCTCTGGCACTCGGAGTTGGATGTGGAGCGCGCGGGCACCAATGGGACATCGGGATATTTCTGTGTGGACGAGTCTCGCCTGCCCCTGGCCCAGAGACTCAGTGAGGTCATCTCCATCTGGTGCGTGGGGCGGGGCGGGGGGCTCAGCAGCGGGTGCCGTGCTGCTAGGAGGGGGCAGGGGAACTCTGGGGACAGCCCTTCCCCCACACCTGGGCTGCTGGATCCCTGGGAACTGGTTACTCTTATATTGGCATTTTGTTGGGTGTGTATGTGTGTCTGTGTCTGTGTGTCTCTGTGTGTGTGCATCTCTCTCTCTCTCTCTCTCTGTGTGTGTATGTGGCCCGCTGCCCTCTGCTGGAGGGACTTAGCCTGCTGTGTGTGAGTGTGTGTGTGTCCCTGCTGCCCCTGCTGGAGGGGATGGGTCCTACTCTGTGCTGTAGTCTATTTAAAGTGGATTTAGTGATGTGCTATTACACCACTGTGGGTTTGGCTCTGCTGGCTCCAGTTTCAAGCTCAGCAAAGTGAACGTCACCTCTGCTACCTGCTTTCGACGTAGAGCCCCTAGGAACACACAAAGACCAAGGGTGGTGCCCACACACACAGTCACACGGACAAGGTCTAGTCTGGCTTCCAAGTGTTATTAAAGTTACTGTTAAGGTTCTGCTTCCCCAAGCACACAGAAATCCTCTACAGACACGTTACAAAGCCAGCCATACTCACACCCTGAACGGCCGTCTCCAGGCCTGGCACCTGCCTTGCGGATCGGTCAGCAGGAGAGGGGTGGTTCCTGCTAGACTTTACCTGTAGGAAGCTCATTTGCCCCAGTCTGGAGCCCTCTTTTATCTGGTTATTCTGCCCTCACCTAACACTCTCTGTGTGTGAAGGCATCCACCCTCTATGCCCTTACCTGTATCGTGTCCCCCAAGAATATTGGGGTACCCTGTTTTACATAGGTTGATTATAGTTCATTTTAGTCGCATTAGCATGACGTAAACCCTGCGGTTAGGGCACAATGTGCCCTGTAGTCAAAATTACTCTCAATGTTCATTTTTCACAATACCACCCGTTGCAACAGCTTTTCCAGTAACCTTGTCGTTTGGGGCCATTTTTTGGTCACTTATGTCCAGTATTTCTTAAGCCTATGGCCTAGTAGGACTAAGCTGACATATTACGGGCCTCAGCCTGTAGGCCTGGTGTTCCAGCCCTGTTTACTTACATACCGAATGCATCGGACTACTGGTCAATCGTATACTTCTGTAGTCCTACAACTTACATCTGTTTAGCACATAATGATTCTCTATGATGTTAGTTAATCATAACATCACATAATAAATGAATGATAATGAAGTGTGTGTGTGTGTGTGTGTGGAGGGGGTGAGCCCTGCTGTGTGTGTCTGTCCCCATGTGTCCCAGCTCCCACCTACTTTCTGTCCTTTTCTGTCAAGCCCTGTCTCTGGGTCAGTGAACGTATGTGGGTCTGAGGTGTGAAAACATGTCCGTGTCTGTGGGAGTGGCACCTTCCCCAGATGCTCAGTGGGGGGTGAACATGCACCTCACACCCCACACATCCCCTCCTGCCTCACCCTCACGCTGACCGCTCACATTTCTCTCTTACAGCGACTGCCCGACGGGCCAGTTCCTTGCGACACTCTGCCAAGGTATGGAGCCCTCAGCACTGGGCATAGCCCCATCCAACACCTCGTCCTTCCATCCCTCCACCCTCCACCCACCTCCATACCCACATAACCAACCAGCCAGCCATGTACCAACCCATCCATCTCCATACCTACACCCCTCCCATCCATCTATCCATCTCCACATCCACTATCCATCCCTCCACTCACCTCTATACCCACATAGCCAGCCAGCCATCTACCGACCCATCCATCTCAGCACCGACACCCCCGCATCCATCTCCACATCCACTATCCATCCCCCCATCCATCTCCATATCCACCCAGCCAGCCATCTACCGACCCATCCATCTCAACACCGACACCCCCCCATCCATCTCCACATCCACTATCCATCCCTCCACTCACCTCTATACCCACATAGCCAGCCAGCCATCTACCGACCCATCCATCTCAACACCGACACCCCCATCCATCTCCACATCCACTATCCATCCCTCCATCCATCTCCATTCCACACACCCCAGCCACCCATCCACTATCCATCCCTCCATCCATCTCCATATCCACCCAGCCAGCCATCTACCGACTCATCCATCTCAACACCGATACCCCCGCATCCATCTATCCAGCTCCACATCCACTATCCATCCCTCCATCCATCTGCATTCTGCACAACCCCTCCATCCATCCATTCTCCTCCATATGCACCCTGACAGACAGCCATCTACCTACCCATCCATCTCCGCAACTACACACCCCCTATCTGTCCATTCATCTCCACACCCACCATCCATCCATCCATCCATCCCTCCATCTCCATTCCACACCCCATCCATCCATCCATCTCCATTCCGCACCCCGTCCAACCATCCCTCCATCCATCTCCATTCCACACACACCCCTCCATCCATCCAGCCAGCCAGCCAGCCAGCCACACACCCTGTATCCATCCATCCAGCCAGCCACCCACCTCCATACCTACACAGCCACCCACCCATCCACTATCCATCTACCCATCCATCTCCACACCACACAGCCAGCCCTCCATTCCTCCATCCATCCCACACATCCCATCCATCCATCACCATACCACACAGCCAGCCCTCCATTCCTCCATCCATCCCACACATCCCATCCATCCATCACCATACCACACAGCCAGCCCTCCATTCCTCCATCCATCCCACACATCCCATCCATCCATCACCATACCACACAGCCAGCCCTCCATTCCTCCATCCATCCCACACATCCCATCCATCCATCACCATACCACACAGCCAGCCCTCCATCCATTCCACACACCCCATCCATCTCCACACCCTGTATCCATCCATCCATCCACCTCCATACCCATCCATCCATCCATCTACCCAACCATCCATCTCCACACCTACACACCTCCATTGATCCATCCATCCACCTCCATACCCACCCCCCCATCCTTCCATTCACCCATGTCCACACCTACACCCCCCATCCATCCTTCTCTCCAGCCACCCCCCTGTTCATCTCCCCCGCACACACCTGTCTGCATGTCCATCCCCATGCACACCTCTCTCTCTCTCTCTAGTCAGTGCCCATCACAATCAGCCCTAATTGGAGCTGGTTGAAATATTTATTTTTTATTTCCAAGGAAAATGAACATTTTTCAGGGAAGTTTCAAACTGCAGAGTGTGGGCAGCATAGCTCAGTTACCTCATGTCCCTGTTCTCATCCATGGGCTGAGATACCCTGATGCACCAGAGCCAGGAACTCCCAGGATACACTTGGGGCTCTCCTCTGGACAGGAACATTGGGTTTTCAACCAGAGCAGAGGCCTTTCCTGAGGAATTTCATTTTGTCAAAAATCCAATTTTCCATTGAGTCCAATGGAGCTACGGCCGATTTACTTGGGTTGGGGGTCTGGCCCCATTGACTCCAATGGAGCTACGGCCGATTTACATGGGCTGGGGTCTGGCCCCATTGACTCCAATGGAGCTACGGCCGATTTACACGGGCTGGGGTCTGGCCCCATTGACTCCAATGGAGCTACGGCCGATTTACACGGGTTGGGGTCTGGCCCCATTGACTCCAATGGAGCTACGGCCGATTTACACGGGCCGGGGTCTGGCCCCATTGACTCCAATGGAGCTACGGCCGATTTACACGGGTTGGGGTCTGGCCCCATTGACTCCAATGGAGCTACGGCCGATTTACACGGGCTGGGATCTGGCCCCATTGACTCCAATGGAGCTACGGCCGATTTACACGGGCTGGGGTCTGGCCCCATTGACTCCAATGGAGCTACGGCCGATTTACATGGGCTGGGATCTGGCCCCATTGACTCCAATGGAGCTACGGCCAATTTACACGGGTTGAGGTCTGGTCCCATTGACTCCAATGGAGCTACGGCCGATTTACACGGGCTGGGGTCTGGCCCCATTGACTCCAATGGAGCTACGGCCGATTTACTTGGGTTGGGGGTCTGGCTCCATTGACTCCAATGGAGCTACGGCCGATTTACACGGGCTGGGATCTGGCCCCATTGACTCCAATGGAGCTACGGCCGATTTACATGGGCCGGGGTCTGGCCCCATTGACTCCAATGGAGCTACGGCCGATTTACACGGGCTGGCATCTGGCCCCATTCTGCCAGATCCTGCACAGGCACTTCCTGGCCCTGCAATTTCCAGTTGAAACAGACAAGAGCCAGCGTGAAAGAAGCCCCAGGATAAAATGCGGCCTCCAGAGTAACCCAGGAAACCTCCCTTGGTGTCAGGGGTCGGGGGAGTCGCCCTGGGGCTGCCCCATTGGTTACCCCTGGAACTGTGCTGGGGGAGTGGCTGTGGGGGTAGGCTGGGGGATTGGTTGTCTCCCCCTAGTGGTTGCGGCGGAGCATGGCGGGCACTGACGGGCGTGTCCCCGGCAGACTGTGGGCGCAGGAAGCTGTCTGTTGACCGGATCGTGGGGGGCCAGGACGCCAGTCTGGGCAAGTGGCCGTGGCAAGTCAGCCTGCGCTACGACGGCACCCACCTGTGCGGTGGCTCCATCATCTCCAGCGAGTGGGTTGTCACTGCCGCACACTGCTTCCCTGAGTGAGTGCCCAGCCCCAAGCGCGGATGGAACCCAGGAGTACTGCCTTCAGCCCTGCCCCCCTGCTCTAACCACAAGACCCCACTTCCCTCCCAGAGCTGGGGATAGATCCCAAGAGTCCTGACTCCCAGTCACCCTGCTCTAACCACTAGACCCCAGACTCCTGGCAGAGCCAGAGAGAGAACACAGGAGTCCTGGCTCCCAGCCCCCCTGCTCTCAGCAGCAGTCCCATCCCTGGTGGGGGAGGGGGTGGCAGCCCCTCCTGGCCCCCTGATGCACTGTGTCCGTCTGTCCATCCCTGCAGGAGAAACCGGGTGGTGAGCCGCTGGCGGGTTTTCTCTGGCGCCATCTCTCAGGTGTCCAGCAGAGGGCAGCAGGTGGGGGTGACGGGTGTGGTGTACCATGCGGGCTACCTGCCCTTCCTGGACCCCAACAGCGAGGAGAACGGCAACGACATCGCGCTGGTGCACCTGGCCACGCCCCTCAGCTTCACCGGTGCGTGTGGGCAAGCGGTAACGCCTGGGAGTGCGGGACGCCCGGCGGGGAGCCTGGGGGTCGCCCCACACACGGTGGAGAGGCACCCATGGGGCTTTGTGTGTGGGGTGCAGTGTGAGAGTGTGAGCATGTTAGTGACTCTGGGTGTGTGGAGCAGTTGTGTGTGTGTGAGGGGTGTCTGTAGTGTGTGCACATTGTGTGAGATGTCTGTGTATGGTGTGTGGCGTGTCTGTGGGTTTTGTATGTGTGTCTGTTGTGCATTTTGTGTGTGGTGCATTTATCTGCGTGCACAGTGCGATGTGTCTGAGTAGTATGTGTGTTGTGTGTATGGTGTGCGAAGTGTGTGTTGTGCATGTATCTGTGTGGATGTGTGGCTGTGTGTGGGTATGTGGGTGTGTGTGGGCGTGTGGCTGTGTGTGGGCGTGCGGCTTTGTGGGTGTGGCTGTGCGGGCATGTGGGTGTGTGGCTGTGTGTGACTATGCTGTGTGTGGGCGTGTGGCTCTGTGGCTGTGTGGGGCTGTGTGTGGGCGTGTGGCTGTGTGTCGGCGTGTGTGGCTGTGTAGCTGTGTGTGGGTGTGTGGCTGTGCGGGTGTGTGGTGGGCATGTGGCTGTGTGTGGGTGTGTGGCTGCGTGTGGGCGTGTGACTGTGTGGGCATGTGGCGCGCAACCCTTATCTGTGCCTCATGCCCAGGCTCTGTCTCCCCAGAGGACGTCCAGCCCGTCTGCCTCCCGGCACTGGGGCAGCCCCTCCTGGACGGCAAGGTCTGCACTGTGACCGGCTGGGGCAACACCCAGTACTACGGTGAGTGTGCGACTGCCCCTCCCCCCCCCATGGGATACAGCCCCACCCCCAGACATGGCCCTGCCCAAGGACACAGGACAAGGCCACGCCCCTCCCTGTGGGAGGCCAGGAGGAGGGGTCCCCATCAGGGTTACACAGCTGGGGGTCTGGGGATGGAGGAAGATGGGCCATTCAGCGACAGAGACCTGTGTTAGAGGCTCCGCTAGGGTTGGCAACTTTCTAATTCCTAGTAACCAGACCCCCAAGGCCCCACCCCCCTCCACCTCTTCCCAGGCCCGCCCTCATTGCACCTTCTTCCACCCCCCCCCCGCCCCAGTCGCTCACTGGATCCTCTCAAGGGGGCTGGGGTGTGTGTGCGGGGGTGAGGGCTCCAGCTGGGGGTGCAGGCTCTGGGGTGGGGCTGGGGCTGGGGGGCTGAGGCAGGGGGTTGGGGTGCGGGAGGGGGTGAGGACTCCAGCTGGGGGTGCAGGCTCTCGGGTGGGGCTGGGGACGGGGGGCTGAGGCAGGGGGTTGGGGTGCGGGAGGGGGTGAGGGCTCCAGCTGGGGGTGCAGGCTCTGGGGTGGGGCTGGGGGGCAGGGGCAGGGTGTTGGGGTGCGGGGGGGGGGTGCAGCAAAGCTAAGGCAGGCTCCCTGACTGCCCTGGCTCCGCACTGCTCCCGGAAGCGGCCGGCATGTCCCTGCAGCCCCTAGGGAAAGGGGCCAGGGAGCTCTGCACGCTACGTGCCCACAGGCATTGCCCCCGCAGCTCCCCTTGGCCGTGGTTCCCAGCCAATGGGAGCTGCAGGGGTAATGCCTGCGGGTGCTGGCAGGGTGCGGAGCTTCCCTGATCGCCCCTGGGCCTAGGAGCCGCAGGGACATACCGGCTGCTTCCGGGAGCAGTGCAGAGCCAGGCAGGCAGGGAGCCGACTGGACTTTTAACACCCGGTTATCGGTGCTGACCGGAACCACTAGGTCCCTTTCCCACGGGGTGTTCTGCTTGAAACCTGGATGCTTAGCAACCCTAGCCTGCCCCCAGTAACCAGGCTTTTGGTTCAGATGCCATTTAGGGTTGTCAGGTCCCCAAAAACCAGGCACCTGGCAACCCTAAATGGCACCTGGACACAGAAACCAAAACCCGGGTAAAACTGAATGGGGAGCAATGCTAGGCCCCGCCCATGAGGAGGGGCTTCCCAAGATGCCACTCAGAGCAACCCATAATATCCTGACCCCAAGAACCAACTTCAGGAAAGCCCGCCCCCACGGGGGCACAACATTCCGGAGGTCCCTCCTCTATAGGGATGGGTGTCAGTATTCAGATGCCGGTGTGGATGCCAGGCAGGTGAGGTGCCCGGGTTCAGGTGGAGGCACATAGTGGGCAGGTGGGGGGGGTCACATTTCAAGTGCCAGGGCAGGTGCCGGGGGAATGGGCACCGTATTCCAGGCAGATGTGGGGCTGGAGTTTGGGGATGGGGCAGGTGCAGGGGTTCAGGCAGGGGGCAGATGCCCTGGTGGTGGGTGCAGTTGAGGGGTGGATGCTGGTCAGGCAGGAACTAGGTTCTGGGGGAAGGAGGTGGATCCTGGGTGAGCAGGGGCCAGGTTCGGGGGCAGGTGGGGGCTGGGTTTGGGTGGGGGCGGATGTAGGGCAGGCGGAGGGCAGGTGTGGGCAGGTGGATGCCGGGCAGGTGGGAGGAGTAGATGTCAGGTGGGCGGGGACTGGGTTTGGGTGGGGGACAGATGCCAGGCAGGTGGGGGCTGGGTGCAGGGGGTATGGTGTTATACTAGAAAATGAAGAGCAACAAGATCTTTTCAGGGAATAAGGCAAAATGCCATGTTTATTGTGAATAGTGAAAGAATAATTAGAGTAAGCAATCAGTTGTAGCTATAACATCACACACACACACACACACACACACGTTCTGCAAGGTTGCCAAGTCACTGGCCAGGCGGCATGTACATGAGGATGGAGCCGGGCCTTGTCAGATGCGCATCCGATGCTCCTGGAAGTTGGTTGCAGAACCAGACCCAAAGTCCTCAGTCTTCAGGGTCTGTTTTTATAGGGATCCATCCTCATGTAAGTCTATGGATGGACTTACCTTGCCTTGTCATGCTGATCTCATGTTTGACGTGATAGTCAATCACGCAGATGGCACAGCAATGATGGAATGACAGTATGTTGTTATCTTGTTCTTTGGCCCTCCTGTCCTTGGGGCAATTGTGGGTGGATGACCTCGGGGTTATCGGGCTATCTCGTCCACTGCATTCTTCAGCCAAACGGCCTTATTTTAAGGCTGGCACCTCAACCTTTAATCTTTCATTTCTTATTCAATCACACATACAATCACACTCACATGCCACCGTGTATCCTGTCACATCTGCATTGTATCACCTCCCATCCTCTAACATAATCAGTCTAAAATCAGTGGGGCATGGCAGACTTCAATAAGCCTATTCACTTGATACATCTAAAAGGAAACAAACAAGATAAGCATGCAAGAGTGGGGAGGGTTCACAAATATTACTCAACAAAGTTGTACCAGCCATAAAGGCCAGCTGTTATCTTGTCAGTTTTAGAATAAACTCTTTGTCTCTGGATGTGGTTCTACAATTAATAGGGACCTTGTGAAGCTGATAAGCAACTTCAATTAACACAGATCAGCAGCATGGCTGAGAAACACTCCTTTCTAATGGTCAGGCCAAATTCTGGGTCTGCACTGGAGTCACCCTGTCTTGCATTTCCCATATCAGAAATATACCAGCTCATAGAATCATAGAATCTCAGGGTTGGAAGAGACCTCAGGAGGTCATCTAGTCCAACCCCCTGCTCAAAGCAGGACCAATTCCCAACTAAATCATCCCAGCCAGGGCTTTGTCAAACCTGACCTTAAAAACCTCTAAGGAAGGAGATTCCACCACCTCCCTAGGTAACCCATTCCAGTGCTTCACCAACCTCCTAGTGAAAAAGTTTTTCCTAATATCCAACCTAAACCTCCCCCACTGCGACTTGAGACCATTGCTCCTTGTTCTGTCATCTAGTACCACTGAGAACAGTCTAGATCCATCCTATTTGGAACCCCCTTTCAGGTAGTTGAAAGCAGCTATCAAATCCCCCCTCATTCTTCTCTTCTGCAGACTAAACAAATCCCAGTTCCCTCAGCCTCTCCTCATAAGTCATGTGCTCCAGCCCCCTAATCATTTTTGTTGCCCTCCGCTGGACTCTTTCCAATTTTTCCACATGTTTCTTGTAGTGTGGGGCCCAAAACTGGACACAGTATTCCAGATGAGGCCTCACCAATGCCGAATAGAGGGGAATGATCACATCCCTCCATCTGCTGGCAATGTCCATACTTATACAGCCCAAAATGCTGTTAGCCTTCTTGGCAGCAAGGGCACACTGCTGACTCATATCCAGTTTCTCGTCCACGGTAACCACTAGGTCCTTTCAGGGCCGGCTCTAGCTTTTTTGCTGCCCCAAGCAGCAAAAAAAAGCGCCGCCCCCCAATCCCCCCGCCC
>NC_048321.1:12188289-12208341 GCF_013100865.1 Trachemys scripta elegans
GTTTAACAAAGACAAATGCAAAGTGCTCCACTTAGGAAGGAAAAATCAATTTCACACATACAGAATGGGAAAAGACTGTCTAGGAAGGAGTACGGCAGAAAGGGATCTAGGGGTTATAGTGGACCACAAGCTAAATATGAGTCAACAGTGTGATGCTGTTGCAAAAAAAGCAAACATGATTCTGGGATGCATTAACAGGTGTGTTGTGAGCAAGACACGAGAAGTCATTCTTCCGCTCTACTCTGCTCTGGTTAGGCCTCAGCTGGAGTATTGTGTCCAGTTCTGGGCGCCGCATTTTAAAAAAGATGTGGAGAAATTGGAAAGGGTCCAAAGAAGAGCAACAAGAATGATTAAAGGTCTTGAGAACATGACCTATGAAGGAAAGCTGAAAGAACTGGGTTTGTTTAGTTTGGAAAAGAGAAGACTGAGAGGGGACATGATAGCAGTTTTCAGGTATCTAAAAGGGTGTCATAAGGAGGAGGGAGAGAACTTGTTCACCTTAGCCTTTAAGGATAGAACCAGAAACAATGGGTTTAAACTGCAGCAAGGGAGGTCTAGGTTGGACATTAGGAAAAAGTTCCTAACTGTCAGGGTGGTTAAACACTGGAACAAATTGCCTAGGGAGGTTGTGGAATCTCCATCTCTGGAGATATTTAAGAGTAGGTTAGATAAATGTCTATCAGGGATGGTCTAGACAGTATTTGGTCCTGCCATGTGGGCAGGGGACTGGACTCGATGACCTCTCGAGGTCCCTTCCAGTCCTATAATCTATGAATCTATGAATCTATGCCAGGCGGGCAGTGGCCAGGTTCAGGTGGGGGGCAGATGCCGGGCAGGCGGGGGCCAGGTTCAGATGGGGGGTGGAAGCTAGATGGGTGGGAGCTGGGTTTGTGGTGGGGGGGGCAGATGCCAGGCAGGTGGGGGCCAGGTTCAGATGGGGGGGTGGAAGCTAGATGGGCGGGAGCTGAGTTGGGGGGGCAGATGTCGGGCAGGCGGGGGATGGGTGCAGGGGTTGGTGGACACCGGGTGGCTGGATGCAGGGTTCTGGGTGGGGGAAGAAGCAAGGTGGGCAGGGGCTGGGTGCAGGCAAGTGGATGCCAGGTTGGCAGGGGCAGGAGGGCATAGATTCTGGGAGGGTGGGGCAGATGTGGGGCAGGCAGTGGCTGGAATCAGGGGGGGGGAATGCGGGAGGGGGGGGGCGTTTGCCGGGGGGGGGGGGGCGGGGTTGGGGCGGGTGGATGCAGGGCAAGTGGGGGCAGGGCGGGGGACCCCATGCCCACCTTCCCCCCCATCTCTCCCAGGGCAGCAGTCTGGCATCCTGCAGGAGGCTTCCGTGCCCATCATCAGCACCACTCTGTGCAACTCGCCTGAATACTACGGCAACCAGATCCGCCCCCGCATGTTCTGCGCTGGCTACGCTGAGGGTGGCACCGACGCCTGCCAGGTGGGGCCAGGCGAGGCGGGCGGGGTGGGTGGGCAGTGGGGGCCAGTGCTAGGGCACTCACCCCTTCCCTGTCTCCCTCTTGGCAGGGTGACAGCGGGGGTCCCTTTGTGTGTGAGGACGGCATCTCCCGCACCCCGCGCTGGCGGCTCTGCGGCGTGGTCAGCTGGGGAACCGGCTGCGCCCTGCCCCAAAAGCCGGGGGTCTACACCAAGGTTGGCGCCTTCCACGACTGGATCCACCAGGCCATGAAGGTGTGTGGGGCAGGGATGGTCCCTTCAGTCTATTCCCCCTGAGGTGGGATCGGGGTGGGATCGGGGTGGGATCCCCTCCCAGGTGGGATCCCCCCAGTCTGCCTCCCCATCCCTCCTACTCTGGTCCCCCCAGAGACAGGAGGGATCATCTCTCCAGTGTATTCGCAGAGGGGTGGGATTGCCCCCCCCTCAGCCTGGTTCCCCCAAGTCTGTCCCGCCCCAGCTGTGCCAGCCCCTGATGCCCGTGTCTCTCTTTGCAGACTCACTCCCTGGCCAGCGGGATCGTTTCCCAGCACTGACCCCTGCTGCCTAGGTTCCCGCACAATGGAGTTACGCCACCCCACTGGCGCCAGCCCTCCCCTCGCCCCCCACGCCAGACAGACGCCGCCCCCTCCATTCCAGCCACGACGGGCAGATGTGCCTACATGACCCACTGGACTTTGCGACCCGACAACCTTTGACCTCTGACCCCACAGCGCCTTGTCTGCATTACTGGAATGAGAGTGTGGGTGGGGGTCAGATCCACCTATCACAATGCAGCGTGGCCCTTTAAGCCTCCACCCACCAATGGTGGACTTGTAGATCCACCTATCATAATACAGCACTGGCCCCTTAAGAACCCACCTACCAATGGGGGGGGGTTTTGCAGCGCCAGCCCTTTAAGTCTCCACCCACCAATGGGTTCTTCTGCTAGAGCCCAGCTACTAATAGGGCTGCTCCATAGCCTGCTAGAGTTCTTCATCCTGTGGTTGGGGGGGGGGGAAGGGGGCTGGAGAAGAGCTTCTCTTTGATTGGTTAACAGTGGTGGGAGTGACTGCATAGGCCACACCCTCTGCCGCGCATCAGCCAACCAGGGTGGAGCTGCCTGCCTTTAACCCCTGCAGTTCTGGGCAAGAGCAGCCCCATCAGCCTGGGGCGCCCGGGGGGGATTAGATCCCGACCCACAGCCCTGGGAGGAACCGGGGCACAACCCGGGGGGGCTGAGACAAAGCCCTGCACAGGGTGGAGTAGACCCTGACCCACACCCTGGGAGCAATCCCAATACACAGCCCTGGGGGCTGCTGGACACCTGGGTCCAGAGCTGCTGCCCTAAACCAGGACAGAGCCTCTCCCTGCCCCAGCAGGGCCCCAGAGGGAGGGGCTGCTCACCCCTGCCGGGCTGCCCCCTTCCCAGCAGGCCACACACCTCCACGGGCTGGGAGCCTCCCTCCCAGCACCGAGTCCAAGGTGGCCAACAGCAAATCCCCCCCACCCCATAGTGCCCCCATGGGCAGCACTGCTCCCACCTCCTGTGATTGCCTGCCCCAGCAATGGGTCCTGGGGGGCTGGGAAGGGACCAGGGCTCCCCTTGCATCTATGTGGGGCCCCAGGCTGAGCCCCCTGCATCCCAGTGTATTGGGGGCAGTGTATGGAGGGTCCTATCCCAGCGAGCACCACATCGGTTGGCACACAGCCAGGGCTGTGCATTGGTCAAAGGAGTGGACGTGGGCTGGGAGCCCCATAGCAGGGATTGGGGAGGGCAGGGGGAACAGCTTGGCTTACAGAGGTGAATGTGCACATAGAGCAGGGCCCATCCTCTCTAGCAGGGGGAGACAGACAGACAGACAGACACACACACACACACACACACACACACACCCTCTCCCGCATCCCTGCTACACAAACTCTCACAGATCCCCCAGCCCTGCCCAGCGGGTGACACCTGGGAGTTGTGGCTCAGGTGGCAGAGCCCAAGCTGTAATTTTGCACCCGGCTGCTCCCTGCACAATCCGCCGGGGGCGGGGGGAGGAGGGGGGCTACCTGTACATAGCTTATTCCATTAGCTCCTCTCCCCCGTGCCTTGGGGACGAGTCCCTCCTGTTGTATATGTTTGCACAGTGATCGCTGCAATGAGAAATAAACACCGTTTGGATTAGAGACACGTCTGGGACTCCGTAAACCCCCCCACCTCCAGAGCACATTTGGTTAGGAGATCACCAGCCCTGGCAGCGAAGGCCTTGGCTGCCAGGGTGCCCAGGGGTTTGTTGCTGTGGCCTGGGGACGGAGGTGGGCAGCTGTCCCAAGTTCCCACCTGCCAGGCAGCCGGGCGCTGAGACACCTTTGCCATGGCACCAACTTCCTACTGCACTTCGCTCAGCCGGTGTCCTCGGCTCTGCCATAATACACGGCTAGCCTGGCTCACCGCTTAAAGTTTCCCTCGTCTGCCTTCGTAGAGTGGAAGGCCAGCCGGGCCCGATGGGATCAGCTAGTCCGATCCCCCCGGCCTCGCACAGGCCACTGAACAGTCCCACAATCATTTCTAGAGCCGTGGTTAGAAAAACCCCCCGTCGGGACTGAATTCCCCCTGCAGACTCCCCCACTGACCAGGCCAAAGGTTTCTCTGTGACCGAGTCACAGGTCCATTGCTCTGCAACTGCTCTGTGTGCAGCCAGCCAGGACTCTGGGGTGGCGACTCCCCTCGGGAAACGCTGCCCAGGGCAAAAAACCTCCTCGGCTTCAGCCTTCCTGGTCTGACCGCGGAGCATCCAGCATCCCTGTTCACACCGTACACTTCCCTTTGGCAGGTCTACCTGGACGGGACCCCTGGGGAAGCCAGAGGGCCCTGCACCCCACTCCACAGCCAGCTGTGACTCTCAGCCAGCGTAAAACAGAAGATTTATTAGTTGACAGGATCATAGTGTAGGACAGAGCTTGTTAGCACAGGAATCAGTGACTTTCAGCAAAGTCCATTTTGGGGGGACCCCAGGCTGGATGCCCTGGACTCCCCCCTCTGAGTCCCCAACAGCAAACTGCCCAGCTTCCAGTGACCCGGCCTCCGACACACCCATTGTTCCTCCTGGTCTTTGTCTCGCTTCCCTGGCAAAGCGTCACCTGGTCGCATCCCCCTCCTGGTTCTCAGGTTATGAAAGGCATCAGACATCGCTTATGTGCAGGCAGCTGGAGCCTCTTCATGTGTCCCGAGGGCTTCAGCAAAAGTCACGCACCCTTATTCCCACCACCTAGGCACTGATGCAATATGTGGGGAAACCGAGGCACACAGTATTCATACAAAAGAGTAAGACTCACAGGCTCACATACAACATAAGGGAAAGCCCCTTTCACCCAGGCTGGGGGAGGGATGCTGGGTGAGCTTGGCCGAGTTATGGCTTCGCCCTGTGCCTCGGTTTCCCTACCGGTGGCAAGAAGTGCTCTGGACAAGCTCAGGTCCTGGGCATGGCAGTGTCTGGGCCGCCAGCCTCCGTGGTCATTAAAATTGCAGAACAAACCCCGACACCCAACCCACAACTCACAGGCCACGCTCCTCTCCCAACTCACTGCTGCCCGGCCCGCCCGGCCCTGCTCCTGACACAAGGCTGAGGCACCCAGCATCCCCCATGCACCTCTTTCCATCATTACACACCTGGCGGTAGCCCCCGGCCCCCAGGCAGCACAAAGACAATCCCTCCCCCAGCCAATCTAGCCCCCCAACACCACACCAGCAGCTGGAGGCCATGTGGCTCACCTCCCTGTGGCCAGTGCTGTGGCCACCTACACCCTCCCGAACCTCCCACAGTCTTGCTTGGCAGAACCTTAACCCTTCAGCGCCTGCTTTCCAGAGGGAGGGGGCTGCTGAGCTCAGCCGTCTGGGTGTCATCTCAGCTTGTTGTCAGGGAAGTGTATCATTCTTTGGTCTCTTACTCACTCTGTGGTGCTCACCTGGGGCAGGGTCAGCCTCGCTCTCCAGCAGCCCCATTGCAGAGAGGGGGCCACTGAGAGACAGAGAGTGAAGTAACGTGCACATACTCACAAGGAGGCTTGAGCAGAGGTCCCAGGAGTCCTGGCTCCCAGCCCCACACTCTAAGCGCTAAACCCCACTCCCTGCCCAGAACTGGGGATACAACCTAGGAATCCTGGGTCCCCTCCTGGGCTCTCTGGGCTGCACTGTGCTGCCCCTGCCTCTATAACTCCATGTGTTCTTCCCGTACAGGGCAGAGCACATCGGGCCAAGACTAGGCTGGGATCCAGGCAGCGGTGCTGGAACAATTTGTATCTTGGGGGTGCTGAGAGCCATTGAACTAAACTGTGAACCCTGAATATAATGGAAACCCCACTTCAAGCCTGGGGCGGGGGGGGGGGGGGGGGCGGCACCACCCCCACACTGCTAGTTCCACCACCTATGGATCCAGGGCAGAGTTAAGGGGATTTCAGGCAGCACCTTCACTCTGCATTGCCAGGGGAGTCAGCGCTCAGCCCCGTGACTGGGTCTCAGCTGGGCTTGACGCTTGGTCTGGGGATTCACGGGGCTCTGGGGGTGATGCCCAGCCTAGTACTTGGCGTAGGAGCCATTTCCCCAGCGCAGTGAACCCAGAGGGTCTGATTCCACCAAGCCAAGCGGGAGCTGGGGTGGGTCTGGCCCTGCTGTAACCCTTTGAGTTCTCAGCACAGCCTTCAGATGGGGGGGTTCTCAGTCCTGGAGATGGATGGGCCCAGCCATGGGCAGAAGAGTGGAGGTGGGGGCAGGGAGGGGGAGGTAAGAGTCGGGGTGACGAGAAGGGGATCGACTCCAATGACTCACTTGCCAAGGCCCTGAGAACACACTTGTTGCACCAGCTGTTCTATGCTGCACCTGTCTTTGTTTTTTAACATAGGAAGCAGGAGGGCAGCTGGAAGCTGGGTAGGGAGTAGTGGGGGGGGTGAGCTGTGGGGGAGGGGCTGGAAGCTGGGTCTGAGAGCAGGGTAGGGAGGAGGAGGGGCCTGGGCTGTGATTTTGGGGCTGGAAGCAGGGGGAGCGGTGGAGGGGATTGTGAGCTGGGAGAGGCAGGAGGGGCCTGGGCCATGGTAGTGGGTCTCAGAGCAGCAGGAGGGGGCTGGGAGCCAGGGAAGGGGCTTGGCCGTGGTTGGGGGGCTGGGAGCCAGGGGAGGGAGTCTGAGCTGGGATGAGGCACCGCCAAGTCCCGGCTTTATTTCCTGGGTTAAGAAAATCCATACAGGGGCTTCCTACTAAACAGAGATGTCCCGATTCCACTCCCAGTGCAGCCCCCCCGGGCTCGCCCAGGCCCATGCTGCCCCTTCCCCAGCCCCCGCCTAGCTCCTTTTCCCCCGCCTTGTCTGCCCCCCTCCCCCCTGGGCAGTGGAACACGGCCATGGGAGACCAGATCTACCACACACCTGGGGGCCAGGAGGGGGAGGTTGGGGGGAGGGGGAAGAAAGCAACAGAAAGAGAGTGCGGTGGAGGAGGACAGAGCTGTAGCGGGTTAGGCACCAAAGTGTTAATGCCGGTGCCAGGGTGAGGAGGCAGGAGGCTGGGCCGGAGCGTGGGACAGAGGCAGCCCAGCCCAGACCTGCAGGAGCTGGGGTGAGTACCTGAGCCCCGTGCCTGGGAATTCCCAGCCCCCCAGCGGTCCCCGGCCCAGAGCCCCCTGCTCCCCCGAGGGGATCCTGGCCCCTTCCCAGAAGCCAGAGTCACTGCCCAAGCCGGGGGCAAATCCAGAGCCACCCCAGGGAGCTGCGGCGGGGGGAGCCCTAGTGAGTGCAATGGGGTCACTCCTGATTTACACCGGGGCAGCGAGAGGGGGATCGGCCCCATGACTGCAATGGGGTCACTCCTGATTTACACTGGGTGTAGTGGGGCAGTCACCCCGCTGTGGCCCTGAAAGGGTTAAAAGCCAGCCCTTGGAGAGGGCTGGGGCTGAGAGCCAAGAAGAACCGGCTGATTGGGGGAAGCAGCCACAGCTGGGGCCACACCCAAGTAGGAGACAACTGGCCCTATAAAAGGGCTGTGAGCCAGGCATTAGGTTAGTCTCTCTCTAGCTCTTGGGAGAGAAGGGCCTGGCTGCCTCGCAAGGCAAGGCAGCTTGTGAAGGCCAAAACAGGTACTGGGGGTGCAAAGGTGACCCAGAGCTGGGGTACTGCAGGGGCCTGAGGTAAAGGGCACTGGAGTCTGGGTGGGACACGGGGCCTGAGGCAGGTGAGCTACTGGCCTGCAGAGGTGCTCTGGGCTGAAATCAAGCTCATTCCCAGGATAACCAGCAGGAGGTGCCACACTGGTGAGTCTCACCTTGCTACACCGGGGCAGCGAGAGGGGGACCAGCCCTGTGACCGCAATGGGGTCACTCCTGATTTACACCGGGGCAGCGAGAGGGGGACCGGCCCCGTGACCGCAATGGGGTCACTCCTGATTTACACCGGGGCAGCGAGAGGGGGACTGGCCCTGTGACCGCAATGGGGTGGGGTAGGAGTAAAAGGATCTGTTCAAATCTGGACGTTGGATCCTAGCGGGGCTGATTGGAGGTGGAGGAAGGGAAAAGCCGACTCCGGCGGCTGGGTGTGAAGCACGGGCAGAAGCAGTTTTCTAAGGACTCAAAACCCAGCAGACCGGTTCAGTCCCTGAGGACCAGGAAGCCTGGTGGCCAGTCGGGGGGACTAGCCGACCAAGGGGGGGTTGGAACAAACTGATAAATTTAACAGTGCCCCCGGCCCAGCCCAGAGGGTCCCCCCAGGAGCTGGGAATGAGCCCAGCTAGGAAATAGCAGCACAACTGACTGCGGAATGAAAGGGCTAGAAACTAAGAAAGCAAATCGATTCGGCTCCAGGTGCGCGCACACCGGGAACGCTGCGTGCAGTGCTGGCCGCCCTGTCTCAGAACGGGTACAGGGGTTTGCAAAAGGTGCAGAAAACGGGGAACAAAAATGCTGAGGGGGTTGGCAGAGCTTCTGTGGGAGAGGAGAGTCTAGCCTGGGACGGTACGGCTTGGAGGAGAGACGGCTGCGTGGGGATGACGGAGGTCTCTGGATCCTGCCTGGGGTGGAGACCATGACTAGGGCCACGTAACACAAGGACCATGGGTTGCCCGACATAGCAAAGGAATCCCCCCCCCCTTCACCTGGCCCACTGCCAGCCTGTGCCCCTCGCTGGCCGGGTGCGTTGTAACGGGCTCAACGGAGCATGAGGTAAGTGCCTGAAGGACAGGACCTTTGCTGGCCACTAGCCAGGATGGGCAGGACGCAGCCCCACGCTCTGGGGGTCCCTAAACCTCTCATCATCAGAAGCTGGCAGGATCACGCCATGACTGCAGTGTGCGGGGGGGGGGGGCAAGGGGGGTGTCAGACAGGATCTCAGGCTAGATGGACCCTGGGCTGACCCAGCAGGGCCCTTCTTAAATCCCCCCTGCTCCCGTCCCTCCCCCCCCACAGCTCGACAGGGCCCATGTCCCCAGCCTGACCCTCTCCGTGCCCAAGGGCGTGTTCCCCTCCAGGATGCCCCAGCTCTGATCCTGCCCAAGGGCAGGGCTTGGCTGGGGAATGGGACACGGGGCCTTTCCCCTCCCGAGGGTGCCAGCTGTGATCTGGTCGCAGGGCAGGGCCTGGCAGGCTCAGGTACTGCTGTGCAGGGATTAGCTGTATCCCTAGGGTGGAGATATCTGCAAACCCAAACCCACAACAGGCACTAATCGGCGCCCCCGGGGGAGAGGCTGAATGGGCCATGGAGCCTGAACTCCCAGCTCCCCATGAAGGGGCTGAGGTGGAGCAGGGATGGGGGGGTGACTCAGGCTGGCTAATGACGTGCTGCCATGAAAGCAACCCCTTCCCGGGGGGGGAATGACAGGATCTGCCACACGCCTGCCCCCTCCACTCCCACACCAGACCCCCGGCACCCGACACAGCTGGGAAGGGGCACAGGGACCTGCCAGTGACAGGGAGCCAGGAGCGACCCCAGATGACAGGCCCTGGGGGATTAAAGGCACTAGCTCTTCCCAGGTACAAAGGTCACTGTGCCGGCCAGGGCGTGCCCAACAGGGTCCAGGTGTCGCTGGGGGAGAGCAGGCGGGGAGCAGAGTGCCTGGGCCTGTCACACAACCCCACAGAGGGCTCCCACCACAGGCACGGGGCTGTTCTCCCGGCCGCAGCCACCAGGACAGGCCCTAGAGTCATTCCGGGACCACGCCAAGGAATCGGCTCAACCAGTGCTGAGATGCAACTGGCTCTGGGGTGGGACAGCTAAGTAACAGCCTCACCCTGCTCCCTGGAGCACGGTGCCCCCTGCTGAGCCACCGCCCCACTCCCTGCACCACAGTGCCCCCTACTGAGCCCCTTGCCATGCCCCCTGCAGCACGGTGCCCCCTAGTATCACAAGGGGGACAGCACTGATGCCAGGAGGTCTGTCTCTGTCCCAGCCTTGCCATGGCGTGTGACTACTTCACCCACAAGGGGGTACTGTTTCCATGCCTGGATTACTCCCCTGAGGTACTGAGCAACGTGGAGAACGAATTCCAGGTGCGGGACGACGACGTCTTCAACATCACCTACCCCAAGTCAGGTAGGGGAGAGCGGGGGCAGAGGGGTGGAGGAGGGAGTTTCCTGACACACATACAGACATTAAATGGAAACACCAAACGTGGCAGCTGAAAGGTTGCAATGTCTCACAACCTGCTTTCCTAGATGTCAGAGCCCTGGCTCTCACGCCCCCAGCCCGGAGTGAGACAAAGCAGGCTGCTCCCTGGGGCCCAACTCGCTCACCTGGCACTAGGCTGGCTCTCTGCAGATGGGCTCTGATCACAGGCTTCCCCCAGAGCTGCTGGCAGGGTCAGGAGACCCGTGATACAGCAAAACAAGAGCTGATTTTAGCAGTCAATGCACCTCAGTGAATGTGGCAGGGGGCTGGGAACCAGGACTCCTGGGTCCGATCCCCAGATCTGGGAAGGGGAGTCTGGTGGGTTAAAGCAGAAGGTCTGGGAGCCAGGACTGTTGGGTTCCCTCCCTGGCTCTGGGAGCGGAGGGGGACCTAGTGAGTGGAGGGATTATTTCAGGCCCATTAACCCTTTCACCCCCAGGCACTAACTGGATGCTGGAGATCCTGAGTCTGATCCGTTGTGACGGGGACCCCGGCTGGGTGCGCAGCGTGCTGAACTGGGAGCGGGCGCCCTGGGTGGAGAACCGGACGGGGCTGGAGGCTGCCCTGAAATACCCCCCGCCCCGGCTGCTCTGCTCCCACCTCCCCGTCCAGCTCTTCCCCAAGTCCCTGCAGCGCTCCAAGGCCAAGGTGAGAGAGCAGGGCTGCGGGTCGGGATTGAGGGGCACCGACAGGGCTGTGCGTTGGGACGGGGGTGAATCCAGGGCTGCTGCTGGGTGTGAGTTACAGCAATGTGGGCGTGCGGAAGAGCAGCCAGTGGGGTGAGGTGAATCCTTCTCCCTCCAGAGAGGGTGGGGAGGTGACGGCCCAGGGTGGGTGGCTAATCGCTGGGTTCACTTGTCATCCCCCTCCCCCGAGTGGTAGTGACCCCCTTCCCTCCCCCCAGATCATCTACACCCTGCGCTGCCCCAAGGACGTCCTGGTCTCGCTGTACCACTTCTCCAAGCTTCTGTGTCTCTTCAAGGACCCTGGCTCACTGGACTCCTTCCTCGAGGACTTCCTGAGTGGGAACGGTGAGCAGCACCCCGGCCACTTGAGTCGGACACCTGGGTTCCAAGCAAGTCACAAGTGCTTTGAGTTTGTGCCTCCCCAGCCCTTTGTCCAGGACCTGGCACAGCTCAGAGCCCCCCTCCCCAAACAGCCGCAGCACAACCAGGGGTCTGCAAACACCACTGACGACCAGCCCACCCCTCCTCCCAGTGCCAGGATAGAACCCAGGTGTCCCAGGCCCCTGCAGTCCCCAGCAGACCAGGGTGGAGGGGCCGGGTGGTGCCAGCTCTGGGGTCACCGTGCCACTCTCCCCTGCACAGTGCCGTATGGCTCCTGGTTCGACCACATCACTGGTTGGATGGGGCTGAAGGGCAACGAGAACTTCTTCTCCATCACCTACGAGGAGCTGCAGCAGGTAGGGAAACCCCGCCCTTGGGTCATGCCCACACATAACTCCACCCCCTGGGGCCACCCCCACACGTAACCCTGCCCCTGAGACCTCATCTGCACATAGCCCCGCCCCTGTGGACACACCTACACTTAACCTCATCCCTGTGGCTATGCCCACATATCATCATCCTGCCCCCTGGGGCCATGCCCAAATATAACCTAGCTCCCGTGGGCTGAGCCAAACCCACACTTAACCCCACCCCAGGCAGCCAAGGTAGCTTGTGGCCAAGGCCCTCTGCCCTCAGAGGCATCTGTTTGTCTGGACCCCATGGGGAGCAGAACCTTCTGTGTGGGGAAACTGAGGAACCCCAGATCCCACCCTTCACAGCAGTGGATGTCTCCCTCAGGATCCGTGGGGCAGCGTGCAGAGAATCTGCCACTTCCTGGGGAAGGAGCTGAGTGAGGAGCAAGTGGCCGCGGTGGTGGAGAATGCCTCCTTCCAGAGCATGAAGGGGAACAAAATGTCGAACTTCTCCCAGCTGAGGGACGAGTACATGGACCACCAGAAGGGGGAATTCCTGAGGAAAGGTGAGTCCAGGTTGGGGGCTGCAGGTCAGGATTAAGGGGCACTGGCAGAGCTGCATGAGGCAGGGCCAGGAGAGCTGGGGGCTTTAGGTCAGGAGTGAGGGGCGTGGGCAGAGGTTGCGGGGGCAGGGCTGGGGAGCAGAGGCTGCGGGTTGGGAGTGAGGGGCGTGGGCAGAGGTTGCGGGGGCAGGGCTGGGGAGCAGGGGCTGCGGGTTGGGAGTGAGGGGCATGGGCAGAGGTTGCGGGGGCAGGGCTGGGGAGCAGGGGCTGTGGGTTGGGAGTGAGGGACACTCTAGACTATGTCCCCTGTGGTTTGCAGGGATCTGCGGTGACTGGAGGAACCATCTCTCGGAGGTTCAGAGACAACGATTCGACACCGTTTACCAGGAGCAGATGCAGGGTCTGGGCATGACCTTCCCCTGGGACTGACGGCCCCGCACCCACCACATCTGCACCTGCAATACACCGGCCCTGTGCTACCCACGTGCTGCTGCTCCTCCTGTGCCCTTGGAGATGCCCCCTGGGGCCACATCACTGGGCTGGGGTGTGTGACCAGCAGGGGGCAGCACCCATCCATGGGTTACTAAGAACAAAGCCAGACACTGTACATGTTGCTTTTGCCTAAACCTGATGGGCTTGTTAGTATAGTATGGGAATGGATAAGAGCAGTTAGTGTTACTGGGTATGGTGGGACTGTATAGACCAGGGTAGGCAACCTTTCAGAAGTGGTGTGCCAAGTCTTCATTTATTCACTCTAATTTAAGGTTTTGCGTGCCAGTAATACATTTTAACGTTTTTAGAAGGTCTCTTTCTCTAACTAAACTATTGTATGTAAAGTAAACAAGGTTTTCAAAATGTTTAAGAAGCATCATTTAAAATTAAATTAAAATGCTGATCTTACGCCACCAGCCTGCTCAGCTCGCTGCCAGCCTGGGCTTCTGTTCACCTAGGCCGGCAGAGGGCTGAGCAGGGCCTATGGCTAGGACCCCAGACCTGCGGGGGGGGGGGGGTGTGGGGGGGGAGGGGGGGGGGGGGGGGGTGGAGGGCAGAAGGCTTGGCTCGTGGGGGGAGCAGCTCATGGCAGGGGGCTGGAATGGATATGCTCTGTTCCTACCTCTCTCTGTGTCCTCTAGGGAGCTGTGTGCACACTGCCACTCTTCCCCCTCCCGCTTGCTAGGGCCATCAGCTGATTGGTGCAGGGACGGAGAGGAGGGGGGGCAGGAAAGCACCACACTGGGGGAAAAAGTGGGGGAGGGGGGAAGCTTGGCTGCTGCAGAACCAAGCTTCTGCCCCCGCAGGGGAGAGTGGTGGGCAGGGGTGGGGCTGGGGGCCGGGACCACAGCAGGGAGCTGCGTGCCACTCAGAATCGGTTCGTGTTCCCTAGGTTGCCGACCCCTAGTATAGATGCGTGCACATTTGAAGACTGCCTCAGCTCCTTATCTCAAGGTGGGTCAAACAACCAGTTGGGGGGGGCAAGGGGGGCTGGGGGGATAGGCATCAGAACACTAAAAGGCAGAGAAAGGCCTGGCCTTGGCCAGAGCACAACCTCACTCCTTACCCCTCCCAGGGGGCACCAAAGGGGTGGGACGAAGACCCCAACTCGTGACCCTCCACAAGGGAACATCACCATAGGCTGTAAGCAGGAGTGGCAGGTTTGTATCATTTTTGGTAGTGCGCAGAATAGGTCCAAGTCTCTCACCCCCCACTTTGTCAGCCAATCTATAGTAACTCCTCACTTAATTGTCCTGGTTAATGTTTTGTTATGTTGCGGATCAATTAGAGCAGTGGCTCTCAAACTTTTTTTGCGGACCACTGGAAAATTGCTGAGGGTCTCGGCGGACCCGTTAATGATCTTTCTAAATGTTGTTTGTACCGTTAGCTAACTATTGTAAAGTGCTTTGGATAAAAGCACTATATAAAAACCCTTAATACACCTCTATCCCGGCTATAACACTGTCCTCGGGAGCCAAAAAATCTTACCGCATTATAGGTGAAACCGCGTTATATTGAACTTGGGCTATATAAAAACCCTTAATAATAATTAAGGTTTTTTTGTTCTACATATAAAAGCACACAACTCATACTTGAATATGAGTACAGGCGTGTCTCATTTTACGCTGGGGTTACGTTCTGCTGTCAGCGTGTAAAGGGAAAATCGCGTATAGTCAAAACTACATTGAGTCTAATGGCGGGTGGAATCATCCGCACTACAGGTACAGCATTTAAATTGTTGTTTTTCTGTTTTTTGTTTTTGCCGACCACGCACAGCTGAATTCGTGCGTGTTAAATGCACATAAGATGAGACTCGCCTGTAGTCTTAACCTTTCTAAGGCGACGGATGTGCCCTCTTTCCCCTGCTGCAGCAGCCTCCGGCCTGGGAAGGAGGGGGCGTCTCTCCCTGGCAGTCGCAGCCCTGGAGCTGTGGAAAATCACCTCTTTCTCTGGCCGCCACAGCCCTACATGACACAAATTCCCCCCAACCCCCTCTTCTCACCCCACTGTTCCCTCCCACCTACCCCCTCTTCCCCCTAAGGCCACCACCTCACCTTACATGTGCATCTTCTCCAGGGTGCAGGCACCTAATTAGTGGAGCCACACCTGCGCCTTCATTCTCTGATGTGCGGCTGCCCAGGCATGCTCCATAGAGGGAACTATCCACCGGCCACCTCAATGGAGCTCGGTCCATGGACCACAGTTTGAGAACCTCAGTTGAAGGTGCTCATTTGAAGTTGCACTATGCTCCCTTATAGTGTTGTTTGGCAGCCGCCTGCTTTGTCCGCTGTCCGTTGGAGCTGGCTGGTGGGGGCTTGGAACCAGCGTCGGCCGGCAGCCGCCATCACCTCCCCTGAGTTCCCTGGGGGGCCCAGCAGCCTATCAATTGCTGGCAGTTCAGCTGCCCCTCCCTCCACTGCCGTGTGCTGCTCCTGCCCTATGCCTTGCGGCTGCTCCCTGAACCTCCAGCTTGCTGTGCAGATGTGGGGAAGACAGATGCTGATGTCAGCATGTCCCCCTCCCCCCACTCCTGCCCCCACTCCCATACCCCATCTCCATCGGGGCGGGGGAGACACACAACAGGGCTCAGGACGGAGGGAGCTTGCTGGCAGCAGCTGCTGTCTCAATTTGCTGATCTATTTAAAAAGGCAATGTACTTAGAGGGGGGGGTCAGCGTACTTAAAGGGGCAATGCGTGTGTCTGTCTGTCTCTCTCTCTCTCACACGGTGTGTGTCTCTGTCTCTCTCTGCCACGCTGTCTCCCCTCCCGCCGTTCCTGCTGCCTTGTAGAATGTGAGGCTACATTAAAAGCAATGTTTTAACTCTTGAGGGCTCAGCCAAGTGCTAGTTCATCATTTAGCAGTAAGGCTCCCTGGGAAATATCCCACCCTCTGACTCCACCACCTCAACCAAGCTTCACAATCATCATTGCTGTGTACAGTATTAAATTGTTTTAAAACTTATACTGTTTATATGTGTGTGTGTGTGTGTGTGTGTGTGTGTGTATATATATAAAAATATAGTCTTTGTTTGGCAAAAAAAAATTCCCTGGAACCTAACCCCGCCTATTTACATTAATTCTTATGGGGAAATTGGATTCGCTTAACATCGTTTTGCTTAAAGTCGCATTCTTCAGGAACAGAACTACAGCGTTAAGCGAGGAGTTACTGTATATTTTTTAAAATAATGGAAAAATGAGGGCTCTGGGGTGGGGCTGGTGATGAGGAGTTTGTGGTGTGGGAGGGGGCTCAGAGCTAGGACAGAGGGTTGGGGTACAGGGGTGAGGGCTCTGGGGTGGCGCAGGGCTGGGGATGAAGAGTTTGGGGTACAGGCAGGCCAGAGAGGAGGACTCCCCCCAGCCCTCTCCTCACCAGCAGCAGTGAGCTCTGGGGAAGGGGCCCCCCTATTCCCTCCCCCCCCCGCACCACACTCATCTCACACCACTGTCACTGCACGTGGTCCTAGGGCCCCTCTCAGGTCCAGGAAGCCCCCTCACCTCCGCTGGCATGGGTGCTGGGGGGGGGAGCTGCCATCACATGTGCGCCTCCTCCCCTGCTGCTGCCCCTCACTGTAGCCTCACTGGGGGTGGGAGGTGGGGCTGGGCCAGGAGCAGTGACTGCGGGGGGGAGGGGCCCTGTGCTGGTTGAGGGTCCCGCTGGAAAAGGGAAGGGTCCGAGGCGGAAGGGCAGGGGAAGGGCAGCCTGCCCTGGCACTAGTGGATGGGAGGCACTAGGACCCTGCGGCAGCAGTTGATGCTGGCAGCCGAGGCAGCGGAGCTGCAGGGGAGAGGCAGTGACACTCAGGGGCAGCAAGTGGGGACCGGGGCACATTTGGGGGAGGTGCGGGGGGAGGGCAGCGGGCGGAGCTGGGGGAGAGATCCAGCCCCAAACATTGGTGGAGCTGGGTCCCTGGGCCCTGAATATTGCTGGAGCCCGGGCACCACGAGCCCATACAACTCACCACCCCTGGTTGTAAGGGGTGGGACTAGGGGCCTGCCCGGCAGGTATATTTGGGCTGCTAAGGAGAAGGTGGGAAATGGGGACCAGGGATCGGGGCACAGATGAGGCTCTGCAGTGTCAGAGCTGGGAAGGGGGGCATGGGGTAAAGGCTATGTGGTGTCAGAGCCTGGGAAGGGGGACACGGGGTAAAGGCTCTGCAGTGTCAGAGCTGGGAACAGACACTATCGGCGTGTAGAGCTCCCGATATGTGTGCTTGGAACTAACCCCAATAACCGTCGCATTGCCTGCACTTCGGACTTCTGGGCTTCTGCTTTCTGTCTGCGGGACAAGAACCGGGGGAGAGGGTGAAGGGAAAGCCCTCTAACATCTTGGTGCTGTGATTCAGATGCATCACACTGGACAGGTAAGTAGCAGCCAGATAAGTCCCCCTCCCCATCAGCCCGCGCAGCTGCTTGGAGGGGTCTGGTTAGCGCTCATGGTGGTAGTTTCGGGTCCTTGCAAGCTGGGGTAATGGTCTTTTTGGATAAGTAGATATGGAAGAATCAGGGCCCATTCCCGGCACGGGGGTTCAACCTGGGATGAGATTAAAAAGGAAATCGGAGCAGTGTTAGGGGACCGAGAGGGTTAGGGGGTGGCTGAGGATCCCACCCTCCTTGGTAAGTGGGTAGCAGAAGGAGGTCCATGCCCATGGGGACAGGATACCTTCAGGGAAAGGAGGCACTTCAGTCCATTTGTAAGAGGTTTGGTGTAAAGGCAGCATTATAGAGTCATAGATTCTAGGACTGGAAGGGACCTCGAGAGGTCATCGAGTCCAGTCCCCTGCCCTCATGGCAGGACCAAATACTGTCTAGACCATCCCTGATAGACATTTATCTAACCTACTCTTAAATATCTCCAGAGCTGGAGATTCCACAACCTTCCTAGGCAATTTATTCCAGTGTTAAACCACCCTGACAGTTAGGAACTTTTTCCTAATGTCCAACCTAGACCTCCCTTGCTGCAGTTTAAACCCATTGCTTCTTGTTCTATCCTTAGAGGCTAAGGTGAACAAATTTTCTCCCTCCTCCTTATGACACCCTTTTAGATACCTGAAAACTGCTATCATGTCCCCTCTCAGTCTTCTCTTTTCCAAACTAAACAAACCCAATTCTTTCAGCCTTTCTTCATAGGTCATGTTCTCAAGACCTTTAATCATTCTTGTTGCTCTTCTCTGGACTCTCTCCAATTTCTCCACATCTTTCTTGAAATGCGGTGCCCAGAACTGGACACAATACTCCAGCTGAGGCCTAACCAGCGCAGAGTAGAGCGGAAGAATGACTTCTCGTGTCTTGCTCACAACACATCTGTTAATACATCGCAGAATCATGTTTGCTTTTTATGTAACAGCACCACACTGTTGACTCATATTTAGCTTGTGGTCCACTATAACCCCTAGATCCCTTTCTGCCGTACTCCTTCCTAGTCTCTTCCCATTCTGTATGTGTGAAACTGATTTTTCCTTCCTAAGTGGAGCACTTTGCATTTGTCTTTGTTAAACTTCATCCTGTTTACCTCAGCCCATTTCTCCAATTTGTCCAGATCATTTTGAATTATGACCCTGTCCTCCAAAGCAGTTGCAATCCCTCCCAGTTTGGTATCATCTGCAAACTTAATAAGCGTACTTTCTATGCCAATATCTAAGTCGTTGATGAAGATATTGAACAGAGCCGGTCCCAAAACAGACCCCTGCGGTACCCCACTCGTTATGCCTTTCCAGCAGGATTGGGAACCATTAATAACAACTCTCTGAGTACGGTTATCCAGCCAGTTATGCACCCACCTTATAGTAGCCCCATCTAAATTGTATTTGCCTAGTTTATCGATAAGAATATCATGCGAGACCGTATCAAATGCGTTACTAAAGTCTAGGTATACCACGTCCACAGCTTCTCCCTTATCCACAAGACTTCTTATCCTATCAAAGAAAGCTATCAGATTGGTTTGACACAATTCGTTCTTTACAAATCCATGCTGGCTATTCCCTATCACCTTACCACCTTCCAAGTGTTTGCAGATGATTTCCTTAATTACTTGCTCCATTATCTTCCCTGGCACAGAAGTTAAACTAACTGGTCTGTAGTTTCCTGGGTTGTTTTTATTTCCCTTTTTATAGATGGGCACTATATTTGCCCTTTTCCAGGCTTCTGGAATCTCTCCCTTCTCTCATGATTTTCCAAAGATAATAGCTAGAGGCTCAGATACCTCCTCTATTAGCTCCTTGAGTATTCTAGGATGCATTTCATCAGGCCCTGATGACTTGCAGGCATCTAACTTTTCTAAGTGATTTTTAACTTGTTCTTTTTTTATTTTATCTGCTAAACATACCCCCTTCCCATTAGCATTCGCTATGTTAGGCATTCCTTCAGACTTCTCGGTGAAGACTGAAACAAAGAAATCATTAAGCATCTCTGCCATTTCCAAGTTTCCTGTTACAGTTTCTCCCTCTTATGGGAAGCTGCCAGTAACAGTTTGGTGCTACTCCAGAAAGGCAACTGGAGGATTGGAAATTAGAGTTAGGGGTGGGTAAAGGTGATTTGGCACTACAGGGTTTGGAGTCAGAAGCAGAGTTAAGAGACAGCAGCTTGACTTGGTCCTAGGGGAGTGAAGGAAAAAAGGTTTCAAAGTGAAAACTGGAGAGCGAGTGGGTTAACCATGGAGTTGTTTGGAAACACTTAACTGCAATGGATACTCCCGGGGGAATCCAGCGCTACTGCGCAGGCACATATTTAACCAGCCCCGCCATATCTAATTTTTTTGTGCAGAAAAAAGCTTTTGCCAAGTTGTTGCTGTAGTTCTGCCTTTTGCCCACCTGAGGGCACTGTGGCACAATAACAGCAGCAGTTCCCAGCAGAAAATAACTGCTGCACATCTGCCTTTAGCCCACCAGAGGGCGCTGGGTGATAGAACACAGCAACAGCTCCTGGCCAGCTAGGGAAGAGAGAGAGCTGCCTAGTGGGGGAGGACAGACTGGGGCAGGAGCTCAATGGGAGTGGAGGCGCAGGGCCATGGGGATGGGGGAGGGGGGCAGAGCTACATAGGGATGGGGGAGCGGCTGGGTGAGGGCACAGAGACACATATGGGGACAGGGGCAGATGTGCCTGACTGAATAGAAGAGGCTTGGGGTCAGCCAGGGTCAGCATGGGGGGAGTTTCCAAACAATCCCTCCCCACCCCCATCCCCTAAAACCTGTTCCATACTATTCCCACCCACACCCAACAACCCTCCAAGTTCACGCGCAGGCTCCTGCCCAACAATTTAGTTCCTTGTTCCTCAGCCCCTCTGTGACCCACGACTCCCCCGAGCCTTTGCACTGCGTCTGAGGGAGGTGGGAAATACGGTTCTGTATTGTAGTTTAAATGAATTATCACTCAGAGTTCTGTATGCCTAGAAAGGAATCTAGCTGTCAAAAAAACATTTCCTGAATCTTTTTTGGTGTCTGTATTGTGACAGACATACTTGCTGACAGGCATTTTGAAATAAATGACCAAAAATAATTGAAACTGGTGTGATTATAT
>NC_048321.1:12208441-12218906 GCF_013100865.1 Trachemys scripta elegans
ACAGCGAGGTATTTTAGGGAGAGTGACCTATGCTAAGAAATGTCCTTTCTGACGTGAACTATCCCTGTTATGTCACCATCTCTGAACGGCAAACGGCTAAAGCTCTTGTTCTGAGGTGATGCCCGGTCAGACTCTAAACAGGCTCCTATTGTTTGCCCACTGGACAGTTCATTAGGTTTTTAAGAATGGGAACAGTCAGTCGTTAAGAGGAGGAAGCAGAACCCATGGCTCTTATCAGCGTGAGATCGGTGCCTGCCAGAGATGAAGAAGGGCAGACAGGGAGAACAGGCTGTCAGGTGCGGATGTGTTTTCAGAAGAGCTCTTGCATGAAAGAGCTGTGCCAACATAGCAATGCCGCCGGCGACAGGTAAAGGTGGTGTGTCCAGCGAGGCAAAGAGGGGCCTCAGTAGCTCTTTGTTGTACTAGGATTGGGTCCAGGTTGTGGGCCGAGAGAGAGAAAACAGAGGCCCAGATTCTCAGGCCTTGTCTACACAAGAAAGATACGTTATTTGACCAGTGGTGGGATTTTAATCTGAGGTAGTTCAGCCATGAAAACCCCTGTGTGGAGGCTCTTCTTTCCATTCAAATCAGGTTTATGTTGTGTTATCCTAAACTGACCAGGAATCGGCTGTGTTTTAAAGCACTGAATCAGTGTGGTCTGTGTTGTAAACAAGACTGCTTCTGTAAAATGTTGCATTTAAACTTCACAGAGATGACCTTATCGGCAGCTGAACGGCTGCGCAGAATTAGAAAGCGGCCAAGAAGAACTAAGGAGGACTTTCTGAGTGAGGTTATGCTGCACTCTGCTGCCGAGAAACAGGAGTTGAAGGCGTGGCGGGACAGCGAGAAGAACAGGGGATCTCAAACTGGGGTTTGGACCCCTCGGGGGTCACAAGGTTATTACATGGGGGGGTCGTGCGCTGTCAGCCTTCACCCCAAACCTCACTTTACCTCCAGCATTTATAATGGTGTTCAATATATTTAAAAGTGTTTTAATTGATAAGGGGGGTCACACTCAGAGGCTTGCTGTGTGAAAGGGGTCACCAGTACAAAAGTTTGAGAACCACTGGAGGAGAGGGACCGAAAGGAGAACACGGCACACCAGAACAAAGCCACTGAGCGGCTCTTAACGGTTATGGAGCGCCACGCGGACGTGCTCCAGGCGATACTAGCTCTTCAAACCGAGCAGCTCCGCGCCCGCCCTCCCCTGCAGCCGCTGTCGCAAATCTCTTTCCCATGCAACCTTGACACACACCACCAACACACTCTTATCAACCTCCTGGCTCCAACCTGTACCCGCGGCATCCCACTCCTCCCCGCTCACAGTCCAGCACTCGGACTCCCACCACAGGCGCCGACTTCTTCTGCCGCTCCTCCCCTCTCCCTCCCGAAGCTCGCTACAGCTGTTTGGCGGCGGCAAGCGCTGGGAGGTAGGTGGACGAGCGCGGACGCGGCGCGCTCAGGGGAGGAGGTGGAGGAGGAAGTGAGGTGGGGCGGGGCGGGGAGCTTGGCTGCCGGTGGGTGCAGAGCACCCACTAATTTTTCCCCGCGGTTGCTCGAGCCCGGGAGCAACCACGGAGTCAGCGCCTATGACTCCCACTACCCACAACACCCAGCCCTCTGCATTTTGGCCCTGCTGAAGTACAGCACCCGCTGCATCGTACTCCAAAGGAGAAGGTGGGGTATGATCCCTGGCCATACACAAATCTGTAACCATCCTGGGACCCCTCCTCCTCTTGAGATCTTCCCTTCCCCCATATCCCCACCCCTCCCCCTCCCTTCTAATGATTTTTTTCCTTTTACTCTCTCTTCCGGTTGTTGTCTTTTAATAAAAGGATTGTGTTAGTTTGAAAGCAATCTTTATTCTATTAAGTGAAAGCAAGCAGAGCCCTGCAAAGCAACATACAATTATGTTAAGGTCCCTTCTTGCATCATGTGCACCAACCACCTCCTAGCATTACAAGCACTGCAATCCCGAGCATAGCAACAAATATTAGTGGCTTTCAGCTTCAAATTGCTGCCTCAAAGCATCCCTGATCCTTATAACCCTGCGTTGTGCCCCTTTAATAGCCCTGGTCTCTGGCTGTTCAAACTCAGCCTCCAGGCGCTGAGCCTCTGCGGTGAGCCCTAGCCCTGAGTGAAGCTTTCACCCTTCCCTTCACAAATATTATGGCGCGTACAGCACGCGGCTATAAGCATAGGAATATTGTCATCGTCCATGTCCAGCTTCCCATAGAGGCAGCGTCAGCGGGCTTTTAAATGGCCAAATGCACACTCCACAGTCATTCTGCACTTGTTGAACTGCTCCTTGCTGCTGGCAAATTGCCCTGTGTACGGCTTCATGAGCCATGGTATTAAGGGGTTGACGGGGTCTCCCAGGATCACAATGGGCATTTTGACTCCCCTTACGCTGATCTTCTGGTCTGTGAGGAAAGTCCCTCCTTGCAGCTTCTTTAGCAGGCCAGTGTTCCGAAAGATGCGTGCGTCATACACCTTTCTGGATCAGCCTGGGTTAATATCTGTGAAATGCCCACGGTGATCCACAAGCGCCTGGAGAACCATTGAGAAATACCCCTCACCATTAATGTACTCGGTGGCTAGGTGGTCTGGTGACAGAATTGGAATGTGCGTGCCATTGATCGCCCCTCCGCAGTTAGGGAAGCCCATTTGTGCAAAGCCATCTACAATGTCACGCATGTTGCCCAGAGTCACGGTCTTTCGCAGCAGGATGCGATTAATGGCCCTGCACACTTCCCTCAACACGAGTCCAACGGTCGACTTTCCCACTCTGAACTGGTTAGCAACCTATCGGTAGCAGTCTGGAGTAGCCACCTTCCACAGTGTGATCATCATGTGCTTCTCCAGCGACAGGGCAGCTCTCATTCTCGTGTCCTTGCGCCACAGGGCTGGGCGAGCTCATCACACAGTCCCATGAATGTGGCTTTCCTCATGCGAAAGTTCTGCAGCCACTGCTCATCATCCCAGATGGGCATCACAATGTGATCCCAACACTCAGTGCTTGTTTCCCGAGCCCCACAGCAGCATTCTACTGTGGTCAGCACCTCCGTGAATGCCACAAGCAATCTCCTGTCATAGCTACTACGTGAGCCGAGATCAACGTCACACTCCTCTTGCCTTTGTAGTTTAAGGAATAGCTCCACTGCCACCCGTGACGTGTTGGTCAGAGCGAACAGCACACTGGTCAACAGTTCGGGATCCATTCCTGCAGCCCGAAGAGGCAGGGCAGGGTGCGCAGGACACAAACCGTTGAGAATTGGCTCCAAATGCGGATGGAAGCACAGGGATTGCTGGGTTGTGAAGCAATGCATCATGGGGCATTGGGACAGGACCCAGCACGCCCCGCGACCCCCTCCACCTTCCCACAAGTCTTAGCGGCAGAAGAGAAAGAGGTGCTCTGTGGGATAGCTGCCCAGAGTGCACCACTCCGAATAGTGCCGCAAGTGTGAACACGCGATTGCGCAGGCAGCCGTCAGTGTGAACACACAACAGCGGTTTCCCTTCTGCGCTCTCTGAGCGGTGCTGTAATTGCTGACGCCTTAACTTTGCCAGTGTAGACGTGCCCTTAGGAACCCTCTGAGAACAAGGTCAAGTAGGTTTCGCTTTTTGTAGCCATGGGAGACCTGACAGTGACAATTGGCTGATAGCTAATGTAGGGTGGGATGATTTAGTTGGGGATTGGTCCTGCTTTGAGCAGGGGGTTGGACTAGATGACATCCTGAGGTCCCTTCCAACCCTGATATTCTACGGGAATGTCACACAAGACTTTGGGAAGTCCTGGGCCAAATCTCATTCAGTCACAGCCACCAACTCCACCAGCCCTTTAGAGGCAACTTAAACATGGCACTGAGAGTCTGTTTCCTCCAGCTCCGTTTAGATCAATTCATACTCTTAAGGCCAGAAGGGACCATTGTGATCATCTCATCTGACCTCCTGGACAGCACGGGCCGGAGAACTGACCCAAAACAATTCCTAGAGGAGAGCTGGTAGAAAACCAACCCATCTGGATAGAAATATTGTCAGTGTGGGTGACTGTCCCGATTACTCTCCTGGTTAAAAATGACACTCTGTTTCTAGCCTGAATTTGTTTAACTTCAACTTCCAGCCACTGGAGCTTGTTAGACCTTCCTGTGGTAGATCAAAGAGCCCATGATTAAATATTTGTCTGCCATGTAGGTATTTATAGACTAGGATTAAGTCACCCCTTAACCTTCTCTTTGTTAAGCTAACCAACAAAGGTTGAGCTCCTGAAGTCTCTCACCACAAGGCCCGTTTTCTAATCCTTTAATCATGCTTGTGGCTCTTCTCTGTCCCCTCTCCAGGGCGGGACAGAGAAGGATGATGTTACCAACATCCTTCTCGAATTGTGGACACCAGAACTGGACACAGGATTTCAGCACCGGTCGCACCCGCGGCAAAGAAAGAGGTCAAATAACCTGAAGAGCTCTGTGTAAGCTTGAAAGCTTGCTTCTCCCACCAACAGAAGTTGGTCCAGTAAAAGATATTACCTCACCCACCTTGGCAAAGCTGGATGGATTCAGTTCGGAGTGGGGGGGAGTAGCTTTTGTTTTAGTAGGGCGGTGATTGCTGGGAGAACTGCCTGCTGCTTAGGATTTTCCTTCTGTGAAAAGTGGCGACCACACTTCTCAAAGAGGAAAGGAAGCCTGTGCATCTACAGGGCTTTGCATTCCAGGAGCTGCAAACACTGCTCTCCTGCAGGATGGAATATGTGTGTGTCCCCATTCCTGCTGGAGGGGATGAGGCCTGCTCTGTTGGGGAGACACTGCCCTCTGCTGGGACATGGATACTATCTCACAGTCGCAGAGCAAAGTCTACCGCAGTGCTTACAAAAATGCCCTGAAATTTTCAGTGTGAGCACAGAACAGAGAACTGGGCGGCTTTTTAAGGCCCCACGTGGTACTCAGTCAAATAAGTCCCCATTAAACCTTTCGATCCGTTGTGATTTTTTATTCTCGCTTCTACAATTTCTATTGCATTTTTCCTATTTTGAATTATTTTGTTCCTTCTATTTAAGCAAAGAGAATAATTCCAAGGATTATTTTTGTATTAAAGTAGCAACAGAGTCTGAGGGCCCCTGGTGCCGGGCGCTGCCCAGACACAGCAAGAGACAATCCCTGTGCTGGGTGCTGCACGACCAGTGTCAGTCTGTGTCCCGTGTTAAAGATAGGAAACTGAGGCACAGAGTGATGCAGGGGCTTGCAGAGGGCAACACAGATTCTGTGGCACTGGCATGACTTGAACTCAACTCTTCTGAGTCCTGATTTAACCACAGGCCGGCCTTGCTCGCTAGGTGACTGAATGGAACATGGATCTCCTCCGGGCCCTGCCCTAGTCTCCCCAGAACAGCTCTCTCTAGAGGCCCCCACTCTCTGTGCTGGCCCCAGGCCAACCCTCACTAGGCCGCTTTTATGTTTTTCACTCAGCTGCCTCGCCACCTAGTGGCAATATGTAGAAAAAGCGAGATTGTTTCCAAAACAAATACAACAGTATATTTTTTCTTTCAACTGCAATAGCAAGACTAGGCTTGGAAGCCAGGCCCCCACTATGGGAGGAGACTGGGACCAGTGATTACAGCATGGGAAGCTGCAGGTCAGGACGCCTGGGTTCTCTTCCCAGCTCTGGGAGGGGAGCAGAGTCTAGGGGGTTAGCGCAGCAAGTCGATGTTCCTAAGCCCCAAGATTCCTGAGTTCTCGGCGCATCGGCGAGTACTTTGGCTTCTGCCTTCCCTCCAAGGCTGTTTGGGTCACTGATGCTCGGGGGCCAGTCAGACAAGCCCAGGCAGGAGGCAATTCCACCCCTCGCTAAAGCCACAAACCCAGCAGCCAGCACAAACCAGCAAGTAACACAGAGGGATTTAGACAGATTAACGAAAAACCTTGAGCGCCGAGGCTGGAGGAGAGCAGATGGCTTGACAGCTCCACGAGGAGGGGAGGGTGCACAACTGTCCTTTGCCACGATGCCCTCAAAAGCCTTGCCAATGCGTGGGCAGCTGAGACCACAGCTCATCACGCCCATGTGCTCCCAGCAGTTATCCTGGATTGGGAGCATTTGAGGGCAGGGACTGCGTGGGTAGGAGGGTCTAGTGGTTTGAGCAGCAGGGGGGTCTCTGAGTCAGGATTCCTGGGTTCTAGCCCCACTTGTGGTTAATATCTAGTGGACAACCTTGGGGGCTGGGAATCAGGACGCCTGGGTTCTATTTGGCGGCAGAGAGAGCTCTAGTGCTTACAACAGCAAGGCTGTGACAGAGTGGCACTGTTTGGTCGGTGGGTGCCCCCAGTGCTCCCCTTAGAAGTGGCTCCCCAGCACAGGAGCATGGTGCCAAAGCTGAGCTGTTGGTCCGATCCAGGCTGGCAGGGAGGATCCCAGGGCAGATGGGCCCACGGCTCTGATCTGAGGTATGGCCCACTGTTCTGCCGTTAACTCCTAGGTAGGTGGATGGAGAGACACCCCAATCCAGGCTGATCCCCAGAGCGCCCTCTGCAGGGGGAGCTGTGCCACTGATCCCTAAATTCAAAGGGCCGTGATAGTTTGACCTGAAGGGCTGAGGCCTAGATCTCCAGTGCCTTAACCCCCTGCCCCGGACCGGGCAGAGTTGTTGAAAAGCACATTTAGCACAGTGATCACTGACCGGCAGCACGCCAGGTATAAATAGCCACGTTTATCACCCTGGGCGACCAGGAAACAATTGCTCCACAGAGATATTTGATTTCTTCTGTTTTCTTTTAAATGAGCAAACGTAGCGGCTGTTGGAAAGTATCAATATCACAAATTGCAAACAGGGAAATATACTAGTGGATCAGAAGTACTAGGGTTAAGAGCCCAGGACAGAATCTCTAACACAGGGCCAGCATAGGACAAAACTATTACTGTTTATATATTGCTGGAAACCCCGGCTGAAGTCAGGCCCCTGTTGCACCAGGCGCTGCCCAGACAGAGAGAGGCCCTGCCCCAGCTGGGATCAGGGCCCTGTTGTGCCAGGCGCTGCCCAGACAGAGAGCGAGAGACCCTCTCCAAAGAGCTTACAATCTGGCTAGACAAAGGCAAAATTATTCTCATTTTAGAGAGGGGGAAACTAAGGCACAAATGAGGTGACTTGCCAATGTTTCTAGCAGAGCTGGGAATCAAACCCAGAACACCCAAGTCCCAAGACAATCTTCCCCTGCAATTGCCTCATGCCTGACCTGGGCTGAGCCAGACCATCCATCTCAGCCTCATCAAACATTGGCCTCTCAGCTGAGAGCGACCACAAGGGGTCACCGGGGAAAGCTGGCCTGGTGGCTGGAGCGGGGATCAATTCCTGGCTCTAAGAATCCCTGGGTGAGCCTGGCAAAACACAGCATCTTTTTTGCCTCAGTTTCCCCACCTATAAAAGTGGGCTAGTATTTCCCCACCTCACAGGAGGCAGGAGACATTCAGTAAACGTTTTGATGATGCAGCCACAAAAATTGTAAATCACCCGCATTTTCAAAATTCGACTTCAGACACTCCAGCAGCAGAAGGGACCATTACATCATTTAGTCTGTCTTCCTTGTAACCCAGACCAGTGAGTTCACCCTGGTCCCCCTGCCCCGAGTCCAATAACGTCTCAAAAGGCATCCAGTCTTGATTGGAAGCCATGGAGAGGAGTAACCAACACTTCCCCAGGCAGTTTGTTTCAATAGTTAAATCACCCTCAGGGAGAAAAACCAGTGCCTCATTTCCAGCTGGAATTTGTCCGGCTTTAACGTCCGGCTACTGGTTCTTGTGGTTTTGCAGCCACGTAAATTGTCAGATCATCTTCTTTGTTTCCAAAGGGATCTGAAAAGCAGGACGGGAACGAGAAGCTGTTGGGAGCTGGTTTGGAAATATGTCCTGGAAGAATCACACCATTTGAGCTGGGTGGTTTGCTTGGAAAGGCAGCGAGGGCTGGGAGCTCTCGCGGGTAAATCTGTAATAGGGGGCTTGTACAGATGATTTTAACTCAGCAAAGTGAAAGAGAGACAGCCGTTTAGGACAGGAAGTGAAGACAGCTTGATCCAGGAGGCTTTGGAGAAGGAGGATGGAGTAATTCATGCTGAAGTTTAGCTGGAGAGGTAGAGCTAACAGGAAAAAGGTATCCCAAAGCGTGGCTCCACAACACTCCCACACTACGCTGGGGCACCCGGCACAGCCCTGACTGCCCCGGGAGAGCTCCCACCCCCAGCAGCACAGTGCCCCCTAGTGCCACGCTGGAGCACTGGGTCCAGCCCTGGCTGCCAGGGGAGAGCTCCCACCCCACTCACAGCACAGCACCCCCAGCCCTGAGGCATTGGGGCCAGCACTGACTGTCCTGGGAGAGCCCCCCCACTGCATTCCCTGCAGCACAATACCCCCATCACTGCCCTGGGCCGGCAACGGGCCAGCCTTGACTGCCAGGGAAGAGCCCCACCACAGCACAGCACCCCCTAGTGCCACACTGGGGCACTGGGTCCAGCTCCGATTGACAGGGAGCACCCCCACCCTGCAGCACAGCACCCCCTAGCGCTGATGCATTGGGGCCACTGACTGCCCTGGGAGAGCACCCCCACTCCATTCCCTGCAGCACAGCGCCCCCTAGCACCGCACTGGGGCATTGGGAACAGACCTGACCACCTGGGGGCAGCCGCCAGGCCCAGGGTGGGGGGCAAAGTCCGGTGACACACACACTGATCCCTTTCACCTCCTGTTGGGGGGGGGGTCACTCTCCCAGCAGCAACTGCCAGCCCGCTTGAGCGATGGCGCAGGTGCGGGGGGAGAGGGGGCAGGTTGTGAGCCCTCGATCCCCGTGGGTCTCTCCCGCCGCCACCATGTTGCAAGGTTCTATCCCCGCCCTCCCGACGCCACTAGATTGTCGCAGGGTTCCACGGGGGGATCCCAACGTTCCACGCCCCTCCCCCCCTCCCCCGTCTGCCACGGATCGTCGCAACCTTCTGTCTCCTCCTTCCGCCCTTGCTGTAACGTTCGATCGGGGGAATATTCCATCCGCCACGTTCCTTCCGCCATCCACCCCCCACCCCGATCGTCGCAACGTTCTATTCCCGCCCCACCTAGGTTGTCTCGACGTTCCATCGGGGTTCCCGACGTTCTACCTCCACCCCACCCTCGCTCCGGGGGGTTCCCAGCACCCCCAGCCTCCCTCCCGCCCCTCGGCCAACGTTCTGTTCCCCTCCCCCCACCGCGTACATCGTCGCCACGTTCCATCGGGGCTCCCCACCTTTCATCCACCGCCCCACCCATCCACCCCGGCCGGCGGCAACGTTCGATCCGGGGCTCCCCAGCAACGTTCCATCCGCTCCCGAGCTCGAGCTGGGCTGGCCACGTTCCAGCCCGCCCCGAGCCCTCGACCGTCGCAACGTTCTGTCCCCTCCCTCGAGATAGCTGCAACGTTCCATCTGGTGGGGAAAGGGGGGGGGGTCCCCAACCTTCCTTCCGCCCCCTCCCTGCCGGCCGCTCGCCCGCCACATTCGGCCCGGGAGCTCCCCAAGGTTCCATCCGCTCGCAACGTTCCACCCCTCCCCCCCTCGCTCTCCTTCCCTCCCCCCGATCGTCGCAACGTTCTATCCCCTCCCCCACCCTCCTCCCCGGATTGTTGCAACGTTCCATCCGCTGCTGCCGCCGCCGCCCGCGACGCTTCCCCGGGGTCCAGGCCGCGCTCGATCGGCGGCTCCGCCGGCTCCCCCCTCACGTGTCCCGGGCTCCCAGCTGGGGAAGAAGGGAGGGGAAGAGGGGGAAGGGGAGGGGGGGAGAGGATCGCTCTCGCTCTCCTCCTCACATGACCCGAGTGTTTGTCCCCGTGATCAGCGCCTCGGCTCCCGTGTCTCCTCCGCGTCCCCTCTGCCTCCATCCGGCGTGAGATTTAAACTCACCCGCCCCCCTTCCTCTCCCTCTTCTCCTTCCCTCCCCCCCGCCCCGGCCTGGTGCTGAGGGGCCTCCCCACCCCTCTCCTTCCCCCCTTCCCCTCCCCCCTCTCCCCTCTCCCCCCATGGACATGCTGGATCCCGGCCTGGACACAGCCACCGCCTCCGCTGCTCCCAGGTAAGGGGAAGACGGGAGGAAATTCCCCACCCCTTTCCTGGGGGGCCTGATTCCTTCCCACCCCCTCGCTGGGCCTGCGGAGGGGCAGGGTGGGGGAGGGGAGGGAGCCAGCCATGATCCTCCTGCAGCAACAGCGGCGCGGAGAGGGGGAGCACAAAATGGAGGACGAGGCAGAGAGCGAAGGAGGGGAAAAGGGGTCGGGGGCAGAAGGCGGGGGGCTGGGAGCCCAGGAGGCTTGTTGTCGTGGGGGGGAGGGAGAAGGAAAGGAGCAGGGGCCTTGAGTGGCGGGTGGGGAGAGATAGGGGGCTGTCATCTGGGGGAGGGGAAGAGTTGGGGGTCTGGGGGGCAGGGAGTGTTTGGAAAGCTGAGGGGGCTGTGCCTGGGGGGGGGGGGG
>NC_048321.1:12218985-12221474 GCF_013100865.1 Trachemys scripta elegans
TGGGGGGGGGGGCAGGGAGTGTGTGCCGGGGGGGGGGAAGGCGGGGAAGGGGTCCTGCGATCTGTGTGACTTGTGCCTGGAGTTGGGGTGTGGGGGAGACGGACAAAGGGGGTCAGAGTGAGCTGGTGTCAGGAGGGGGATGGTGGGTTGGGGGGTCACATGGGAGGGAGCTGGGGCTGTGATCTGAGTGGATTTGTGTTGGGGGGGGAGTGGGGGCTGGGCTGGGATGAGCTGGTGACAGGACTGAGTGGGGCGCAGATGGGGCCTGGGATCTCACAAGTGATGGGGGGTGAGACAAGAAGAGGGGAGCACGTGGGGTCTGAGGGAGCTGGTGGGGGAGGAGGGAGCTCAAGGGGTCTGTGAGCTAAGGGAATTGGTGTCATGGGGGGCGGAGGGTGGGAGGGGGCAGAGGAGAGGACTGGGGAAGTGGGTCAGGGAGGGAGAGGGCTCTTGTTAGTGTTGAGGGGTAGAAGGGTCCTGTGATCTATGCGCGGTGGGGATGGGATGGCAGGGGGAGTTCACCCCACCAAGTAATTAGCTCCCAGGATTCCCCACCCCGGGCTCTAGATGACTTGGGGAGCGGGGCAGCCCTGGGGCGGGGAGTGGGGTGCGGATGTAGATGAGATGGGGCCGTAGACGGTGGAGGGGCCGAAAGAGACTGCAGAAGCTCATGGGTACTTGGTGTCCAGGAGGAAGAAGTGGGCTGTGTGCAGGGGAGACAGAGGTGAAGGGGGAGGAGGCTGATGTGCTGGAAGTGGGAGAGGGTGCGGTTAGGGGACATCTTCTGGTGATCCTCTGTGCCAAGGGGAGTGGGGTGGGAGGCGTTAGGAGGGGGAGGAGCAGAGAGAAAAAAAGGAGGGGAGGAGAAAGGGGTGGGCTGAGGGGAGTGGGGTGGGAAGGATTCTAGGATCCACCTGAGTTGGGGGATGTGGGAGATCTGGGGGGGCAGGAGGGAGCCCCCTGCAGTGCGTGGGGGGGGGGGCAGACTGGGGCCCTCATGGAGGGGAGGGAGTTGGGAGGCTCGAGCTACATATCCGTGTCCTGCAGTTTGGGGCACCCCAGGGACGGGAGGGTGTTGCTGTAAGTGTGTGCCGGGGGGAGGGGGTGTACACTCTGGGCCAGCTCAATGGACTCCAATGGAGTGACAGCCCATTGACCCCCAGCTGGGGTCTGGGCCCATTGACTCCGGGGGAGCTGCGGCTGACCAGCTAGGGGTCTGGCCCTATATCTGGCAGACTGTGAAGAGGCCATTCACACCTTGAGGGGTCTGTGTGATGCGTTGCCTGTGATCTGTGTCCATGTCTGAGACCTGCCCCGGGCCCATCCTGGGTGTCAGAGCTCCAGTCCCTGCTGAGGGCTCCCGAGTAACTGACCTTGCTGCTTCTCCGGTTTTAACCCTTATCTGGACGCCCCTCCCCACCCCATCCTGCTCCCCAGCCTCTCAGCCCCCCCCCCCCCCCCCCTCCGGCCTGGCCATATAAGATAAAATTCTCCAGCCCTCACTCTTGCTAAGCCTATAGAGGAGGGGATCGCGAGCCAGGAATTGACGGGCATCTGGAAGGAAACTTGGGTTAATATTCTCCAGAGCCAGGGACATTATTGGTCCTGTGGGCATGGGTGCCCCATACTGGCTCCGCCCCCTCTCCTGAGGCCCCGCCCCTGCTGCTCCCCTGAGATCTGCTCCCCTGAGATCCTCCCACCCTCACTCTTTTCTGCCCCCTCCTGAGCCAGTGGCAGGGCAGCCCTGCTCAACAGCTGGGGGGCGGGCGGGGGCAGGGCCAGCAGCTGAACAGCTGATAGGCAGCCAGCCCCGGGGCCACCAGCGCAGCAGCCCTGTGGGTGCTGAGACCCCCTATTTTTCCTCACGGGGTCCGCGCCTGGGACGGGAGCTGGGCTTTAGCCCTTGGCATAATCCCTAGCTCTCGTCTAGCGCGTCCCATCCGGGATCTCAAAGCACTTTGCCCAGGAGGGCAGCGTCCTCCCCGTTTCACAGACGGCACAACGGAGACTCCCTGGGGCTGGGTCCTCCTTGGGTGGAAATGAGGCGAGGCTGCAGCGGGCGACTCTGCCCTGGTGATCGCTGGCAAGGCGAGAACTCGGGGCGGGGGCCTGGGCGCTGTTAAAGCCGTTGAGTGGCACCTGCTCTCTGCCCGAGGGGCTGGCAGAGGTTTGGATGCTGCGGAGTCTGGTCGTCTTGGAGACCTTCGGGGAAAAGATGTCACGTTGGGAGGTGAAATGACATAGGGTTGAATGGTGCTGACCTCCAATGCCCCAGGGCGGCACTAAGGGGCGCTGTGCTGCAGGGAGTGGGGTGGGGCTCTCCCCTGGCAGCTAGGGCTGGCCCCAATGCCCCAGAGCGGTGCTAGGGGGTGCTGTGCTGCAGGGAGTGGGGTGGGGCTCTCCCCTGTGGCAGCCAGGGCTGACCCCAATGCCCCAGGGTGGCACTAGGGGGTGCTGTGCTGCAGTGACTCCTCTATGGGTGGAAATGA